>NW_027551572.1:2158983-2168726 GCF_008692635.1 Crocuta crocuta
AGACCTGTTTCAGTCTGTGACTCCCTCTCTCTCTGACCGTCCCCTGTTCACGCTGTCTCTCTCTCTCTCTCCTAGAAATAAATAAAAAACATTTTATTAAAAAAAATAAAATAAAATAAAAAAATAAAACCAAAACGGGAGGTGTCACCATCCCAGACTTTAGCCNGTGTGGGAGAGAGAGAGAGGCAAACCATGAGAGACTCTTGATGCTGAGAAAAAACTGAGGACTGATGGATGTGGAGGGGAGGGGGGAGATGGCCACGGAGGGGGACACCTGTGGGAATGAGCACTGGGTGTTATATGGAAACCAACTTGACAATAAACTATTTGTAAAATAAATAAATAAATAAATGAGTAAATATTTGGAAAAAATGTATCTCAACTTTCTATTCAACTGAGTATCCTTTGTCACTTACCTTGTGTCATGTAGCATACGTTTATTTTTTAGTTTTCTTTTATTGACAGAATGTATTATCTGAGATTGGTCTTGCTAATTCATGAACATATGAGTTCTTTCTACTTAATAAACCATATCAATGTCTAAATTACCTTTTTTCTCCCCACTGTTCTTTGGTGAAACCTTGGACCTGACATTTTCTAAATGTTAATTGCTTTCTTTTTCCCACTCTGGTAATTCATTCCAAATACATACTTTTAATGAAGGATTAGTTTTACACAAATATTTTGTGAATTAAAAATATCATATAAGAAGTTTAGCCTTATTTGATGCAGGGAATAGATTTATAAATAAGGATCAGTGATAGAGTTGCCATATTGTAAAAACTTTAGGAAGAATGTATTTCTGTTTCTTCAGTTAAAGAGCCTGATACATAAACAATTATTCATAAGTCAGTCTGTTCATCTGTTCATATGTTTTGTGTTAAAATCCAGTAAAAAAAAAAAATGTATCAAAACACAGTGTGTGTGGAGGGGGGGGCAGAGAGGCAGGTGGAGTGAGGGTAGGTTATAGCAGGGATAGCACCTTGCAGGCATTCATAAACACATATCCAAATCTGTCTGCGGTTTGCATGGTGCATGGCACCCTTTCTAGTGATTTAATAAATAAATAAGCAGGTTTCCAAAGCATCCAGGTCATTGGATGAGGATTTTTTTCCCAAGAAGGTTGGGGAATTAAGAGCCTGTTCCCTCCATTTTTATCTTACATTTTCATGTAGTTTAAATATTTTTTCCAATATCGCCTAAGTTCACAGATTATGAAAGAACTGGTTATTTGGGATTCATATGATTTTTAGTGAGTGAAATAGATATCTCAAGAGGTTAAGAGATTTGTCTAAATCGAGGCCGTTGAAAATGTCAGGGGCAGAGTGAAAATGCAGACTTGGAGACATTTCTCCTATCTTCCCTGATTATTGGTGCACAGTTACTTCTTTTTATGAACTGAAAGCAGTAAGAAGTGTTTCCCATTATATTTCTACTAAAATAAAATACACAAAATAAAATGAAATATAAAGTAAGTTTCATGCATTTACAGAAATCTGATCTACTATACAGAAATAAAGTGTTTTTTTGTTTTTTTCTATGAATCTTTTTGGTCATTAAAAAATTCTAAGGCTAGATAATTAATTTTAAAATGTGTAAGTGCAAGGTTGTCGCTGTTGTTGATTAACCCGAAGGCACAAACATGACAACAAAGGCTATGACTTAAGGAAAGAGCCCTGTATAACCAGAAATGAGATTGGGTAGAGAACAGAATAAAAATGAGGAGAGGAGGTCGAGATGACCATGGTGTGGCAAGCACACAGCTTCAGAGAAGTTCCACATGCTGTGGAAATATTAACTCCAACCATAAGGTTTTGCTTTCAAGGAGTGAAATTGCAGCCACCAAATGCAGGGGTTCCCACCCTCCCCAAAATGTGTTTTACATTGACATTTTCTGCTGGATAAAGCAGAGAGTTTGCGTCAAATTAATTTTCCCTGTCTCTGTTTTATGACACAAATAGTCTGTGAAGCCATCTTCAGTGTAAAATATCTCCCAAACTTCTCCTCTCCATAAATGTTCTTAATCCTCTAAGAGAAGACTTACATGACAGTTTGGGGGCTTCACAAGAGTTTCCATAAAGGGGCTGTGGTTCCAGGTTATCAGCCAAGCCCTGTGATTTTGTAGGGGTGCGAACTCAGCAAGTTATTTAATATTTCTGAGTATTAGTTTATTAAGGTTTCTAGTGAGGATAATCTTACTTATCTCATATGCTCACTATAAGGATTAAATACAAGGATGTATGCAAAAGGTTTAGCATGATACTATTAACATTTATTTTTTTTTAATGTTTATTAATTTTGAGAGAGAGAGAGAGGGAGAGAACCAGTGGGGAAGAGCAGAGAGAGGGAGAGAAAGAATCCCAAGCAGGCTCTATGCTCAGCCCAATATGGGGCTCCATCTCATGACTGTTGGATCATGACCTGAGTTGGATGTCTAGAGTTGGATGCTTAACCAACTGAGCCACCCAGGTGCCCCAATACTATTAACATTTAAACTTTTCACTAACTCAAGATCAGACCCACTAAATAGACATTTTCATTAGACCATAGAATTTTCTTTCTCAATCTCATTATATACCATAAACATAATTGATTTACATAGAAATGGCATTGGTGTTCACCAAATAGCCAGTAATGATATTTACTGGCTTATGTTAGGGTCATTCCATTTAACTGAACTTTATTAATCACAAATCATGGGAGAAATAGAGATGGACACCAAAGAAATAGGAAGAATATAAGGAGAAATGGACAATAGATATAAGTGGGAGGGTAAAATAAGCACTTGATCAAAATAAACCTAAAGCAGAATCCTTATACATTAAGCAAAGTACCAAAGGAACTGGATTCTAAACCTTTGTGCCAATGAGCCACAGACTTTCCACATGTCACCTAGCTTATGCAGGTCTGCATTTCCTCATTTATAATGTGGGGACTGGACTGAATCATCTTTCAGGTCCCATTCGGCTCTACCATTCTAGAATTGTCTTGAATTGGACAAGGTTAGCAGCTAAAGTCTTGAAAGCAAATCCAAAGCTTTAAAAATTCCATTTTTAAAAAATTCTGTTAAGCAACTGTAAGTGTAATCTTTACAAGTAGCAGTACTTTCACTCTTTTATGTAAAAGTTTTGTAGAATTTAATCCGAAAGGCCATGGAAAAACCCCGGTCATTTCTCCAAAGTCGCACTGATGACAGCTGTTAACCAGGAAAAACATCTGGAAAGCCATCTGCTACAGTTCACGCAGGAGTTCTCAAAGTCAAGCTATTTCCTGATAGGACATGCAGAATCCTAACTATCTCTGTGACTGCCTAGAACACCTTTCCTTTGGATTTTCCAGGATGGGAATACTGCCAGAGGACAGTGTGGGCTTGTTGAAGACTAGAGACATGCACTAAGGGTTCCCTGGAAGTTATTCTAAGCCAGAAAGTGCTATTTCTAATCAGCGCCACAGTTCATAAATTTATGTATTCTCAAACTAAGTATGGAGAGTCTCCAGTGTGCAGGTCACTGTAGCTACAGAAGAGCGCAGACCCTACTACTGAGGCACTAATAGCGTAATGCTGGAGGCAGGCACACAAGCATATCATTGCAGCACAGCCTCCTAAGGCCCAAAGCAGAAGAGAAGTCTTAAATCCAAGGTGATGATGCACAAACCCTGTGCATCATCAGGACAGCTGTTTTCAGAACAATGAAGGATAATGCTCAGCTGCACTTTCTTTGGCCTGCTTTCCATTGAACCACTTCCATAAAGGGATCTCACTAAAGTAAATCATATCGACTCAATTCCATATCCAATAATTACAAAATAATGATTTTTTTTTTTTTTTTTTTTTTTNCTTTTCCATTCAACTGGGAACCAAGTCCTTTAATCTTTCCCCTCTTGTTCTCTGACTCCCTTCTCCCCATCCTGTTCCTAGCATGATACTTTTCATCTTCTTTATTTATCTCTTGCTTAGATTATTTCTAAGTACCTTCCCTATTTCTGTGCTTGCCTAGTTCCAAATCACTGTCACCCTCATTACATGATATTTTTTAATTTGTTTTATACTTTATTTATTCTTGAGACAGAGTGTGAGCAGGGTAGGGGCAGAGAGAGAGGGAGACACAGAATCTGAAGCAGGCTCCAGGTTCTGAGCTCACTGTTAGCACAGAGCCTGACATGGGGCTCGAACCCACGAACCGTGAGATCATGACCTGAGCCGAAGTTGGATGCTTAACCGACTGAGCCACCCAGGGGCCCCCATTACATGATATTTTCACTAAGGCATTTGGATCAAATGGAAATATGCTTTCACAAAAAGACAAAATAAATAAAATGCTAACTTTCAATTAATTAAATGATTAAGTAACATATGAAACTAATTCTTCATCCAAGTCCTAAATGTTATTTCATCTCTGTGCATCATCCCACAGTTCCTCCCATATTGGATGCCATCTTATCAAAATGATCCAGTTTGCATTACAGAATTAAAATGCCCTGCCTCCCTCCCCATATAGATACCACAGTGCTCCTCCTAAAGCACAGTACTCCTCCTAAAACACTGACACCTCACTCTGTTTGCTTAAAACTCTTCAGTGATCTCCCATTGCCAAAGCAAAGGTTCTCAAGCTTGAACGTGTTTGGGAATAACCAGAAGCATTTTTGTTGCCGTTGTTGTTGTCAATGCAAATTCTCAAGGCCAAACCTCCCAAGATTCTGACTCAGTAGTTCTGGGATGCAGAGCCCACAGTGTCCAGCACAGTGTGGCACAGGCACCCTCTTTCCTGGTGTTACTGCTGGCAGCTCCTCCATTCCTACCCTCCCTCCAGTATCTCCCTCTTTGTAAATTCCTTGCAGATAGGAACTGGCTGTGTTCCTAGCAGAGTACTTAGGAAATGGGTGGCTCTCCATAATTATTTTAAAATGAAGGAAAGAAGCAAATGCATATTCAGAATCATTCTACCTGATTTGGTAAAATGAGAAACGTGAGATTTTGGCAGATACCTGAAATGAGTTCATCGGTTGGGCAAAGATTGAAGGAGAGTATTCAGCTTTTGTTTTGATCTATTTCTGATTATCCTTAGAGAACAAAATTCTAATTTTTGACTTTTATAATTATTGTGAAGATACTTCTAAACATGTAGATTTTTAGAAAAACAATTCACTTGTTTTTAATTTTCAGCTGTGTTAATTTACAAACACATAGATCCCTAAATGCTTCAAGGTAACTAGCCCAAGAATAAATAAGTGCCACCTTCATATGTTTATTTTAAATCACACCAAAGATTTTTAAATTATACTAAAGATTTTCCAAGGAAGATGTAAGTGATCTAGATGAATGTGAACCTGGCCTTCTTCAAAGGTCATAAAGCCCTTCCCCTCTTCATTTCAGCCAATGGAGTCTCACTATAACCCAATTTGCCAGGGTGATGAATCTCTTATAAAATGATAGTCTAGGTAAAAACACATATGGGGCAATCAGGTATTGAAGCACCATTTGTGGTTCCTCACAATCAGAAGGTCACAAAAAATAAGAATAAATGTCATTTTGTTTTTGTGTTTTGGTCGTGGTGGATAGGAAGATACATTAAGGCATGCACATTGAAATGCATGTTCCTCTCTACCTGGAACATTTTCCCTCTCCACACAACTATTTCTCTCTCATCTTTTAGATCTTAGTTTGGGAACAGTATGCATCAGGAGCTCCTCCTAGCTGTCACCTCCTGGGTTGGTTGCCACATCTCTGTGTTCCCAGGTGCTTGTGTTTATCATAGCACCTAACACTGTGTATCAGAATTGCACATTTTATATTTGTTAGTCTCCCCATTTGATCATGAGCTCTTGAAGAGAAGAATGCTATCATGTTCTTTGTCCATTATAACTCTACTGTCTAGAATAAAGCCTACAATAAAATAGGCATGGAATAAACATTTGCCCAGTAAATCAATGATATATGTGCATTTGTCAGTACAGATCACTAGGTATCATCACAGCTTACAGATTACTTACATTTTTATCTTGTTCCCCTTGTTTTCATACTTTCAAGCCCTGCAGAATTACCTAGTGTCTGATTTAATTTCAAAAGAGGCATAAATCGTATAGACTGGAAGGGCAGAATCTGCACTCAGTTCTGGATCAACCACTAAGTAGCTAAGTGATCTTTTACAGATCACTTTGTCCTTTCTGTTCCTTATTTTCCTCATCTGAAAAAAGCTAATTTCTAGCCCAAAGATTCCATGAGTACAAACAAACAAACAGACAGACAAACAAACACTTCATATTTCAGGCAAAATACTTACTCCACTGATTATAAGGCTGGATAGTTCTCCTAGCAATATAAGTTTCCATGATTATATTTTGTAACACCAATGAAGATACAGTGGCTTTAAGCACATAGCATTTATTTTCCTTTATTCTAAGCAGAATTAATATTGGAAAGAAGAAAAGGTGTCTTGTGCCTACTGGTGATAGCAACAGCGTGGTGGTCAGATCAGGTAGCACTGATGCCAAATGTGGATAGATTGGTTCACAGTCCACACAGCCATCTGTGGTCTATGTGTTGCAGTCCCATCATTTAATCCCAGCCATCTGGGGCTCATGAAAACTGGAGAAGTGACAGTAAAGTACTTGATATCAACACCAACCACACCACTTAAAGGATACAAGTCACAATGTGACTCAAACAGTTTCTAAACTATAGAAAGGACCATATCATCTTACCTTAATTTGCTCAGATTTTATAAATGTCTAATAATATAATGAGATATTTTACATGAAAATTTTGGTAAGTTGTAAAATGATTATTGTTCATGTTAGTTCGTAGGCAAAATTAGACTGTCACAGAACCTACCTTTGAAATAACCTGAGGGTCATTCAGTCCATAAATATTATTGAGCATATAATATGTGTCAGACACAGTTCTAGGCATGGTTCTAAAAGAAGATTATCCATTATTCTAGTTAGACTAAACAGAAAACAAACACATTGGTAAACAAATAAATTATTAAAATAATTTTCAAAGCATCTGAGAAGGCTACCTTAACAGTGAAGCTCAGGAAAGACCTGAAAGCTATCATTTGGTTTGAGAGCTGTGAAGATAATGAGGATTAGTATCCTTAACAGATGCAAAGGCCCTGAGGCAGGAATGAGTTTGATATATTTAAGGAATGGAAATAGACTGCTGAGGTTAGAAAATAGAAAATGATACACAAATGGAAGAATATGAGTCAGAGAGGCAGAGGTGGGGGGCAAGGGAAAGAATTTGGGTTTTTTTCTTTGGGCAGTGGAACACCACTGGAAAATTCTAAAGCAATGTAGTCACATGTCAGCAACCCCAAACTATTGCTCTTTAAGCTAATTTTTCCCCTCAGAAGAAAGAGCTCAGCAGATAAGGACTGTCTCAGGGAAATTTAAACCAACTAAATTCACACACTTTTGTTTGCCTCCTTAAACCTGTTAAGTATTTTACTCCAGCTGCTTCACTTAAATGAAAAGGTCACTTTTAATTTATTTATTATTGGTTTGATTTACTGAAAACCAAAATAAGACCAGGGGTCATTTGCAATAAGTAGTGACTGTCAGCTAGTGATCCTGGAATTCAAAATGAAGGATTATTAGAATTCTTTCCCTGTTTTGACTTGTTAATTATTTTCAGTATTCCATTTTGAGAGACACCGCAGGTAGGAAGATTAGACAGTGCATTAGGATTTATGAACAGCTCATTTTAATAAAAACCTTAATACTTTATGCAGAATTAGGTTTACTAATAAAAATATACTGAATGTCATCCTTTCCAATACATTTATCCACAATTATTTATTGAATATTATAAATTTAGAGTTATTAGAAGTTGATCTTATAGTTTCACCTAGGCAAAAGCTCATCTTAATAGATTTTTAATAGAAAATAAAATGTGCTTTTAGAAAACTTAGCAGTTCTTAGTAATTCTTGTGAATTTCTGAGTAGACATTAGAAGACTTGAGGTGTATTTGTTACAGTTTAATTCTATAAAATTTAAAGAAGTGTCATTTTAAAGATCAAGTCTAAGAGTTATCAGGATCAAACCAGTTTCTTTCTCTTCATTGTATAGTTACTTATTTAAAGATTTTGAAAAAAATTAAAAGTAAAAAAGTATTTTGTTTTTGTTCTCAATTGTAAACACCAGTATTTTGAATAACATTAAAATCTTCCTCAAAGTTAGGTTTTTAAAAAACTAGTATTTAAGTAGTCTAGTGTGTGCAAAATTCTGTGTTCGTTCTATACCATGCTTACTCTGACATGTCTGCACCCACATGCACACAAACACACACATAGTAAATTCAGATCTTCATTCTCTAGTATGTGAGGCTTCTGGAAAGGGCTGGCCAAGTTTAAACTTCTGGGTGCTGACTGTTTTTCATTTAGGGCCACTGCTTCTTCCTCTGCAAAGTTCACCCCTGAGTAGCAAGTTGGTGTGGCCTCCCAGCAATGTGCAACAATCACACCTTCACACAGAGAAGGGCTAAAGGGTGCTGTATCTAGACAGATATTTCTAAATCAGCCAGGAAGAGACCTTTGTTGTCATTTGAAGGTTTTTCAATATTCTGCCGTGAGCTTGTGGGTATGCTTAAGAAGTCTCTGTGTCAACCCAGACATCTTGGAATTTAGGAAAACCTTTCTGACGCATTTCACAACATTCATAAATTTTGTTCTGTACCTGAATGGCAAATTCCTTTGTAGAAGTTGAAAATCTCTCCTAGACAAGTGTTGGCCTTTTTTTTTTTTCTTTTTTTTTTGTAACAGCCTTTGGAAGAATTATGAAACAGAATAGATGTTCTATAGCCAGCAACATGCTAGCATTATTCTCACTAAAAGAATGAACTTGAGATTTACCATATAACCAATGTTTTAAACAAAAATTATAAAGTATCCTAAATTGCTTAACCTACATGTCTAATTTAACAGTGAACGTATTTAAATGAAGACGAGCTGAAGGGTTTGGGAGTCATGGCAACATGATGTGAAAATATACCATGTCATTCAAGTCTATTAGAAAAATACATATTATCATTCCCAAGGTTTTTGTTGCTACTTTAAATACTGACTGTAGAAGAGGAAACAAGAGGATGAGAGAATGGATTTAATTATTGTCGTTACTAAAAAAATGCTGGTTTGAAAATAATCTGTTTTAAGTTCTAAATTACTTTGACTACAGATGAAACAGATATTAAAGAATATGAGGGAAATAAACAGAAAACAAATTTTTTGCCTTAACTGTGTTAAATCTACTTCCTACAAATAAGAGTGAAGAGCAATTTTATATTTTTTAACATTTAAACGACTTCCTTTTAGAGCACATAATTTGTGACTATTCATATGAGAAACAAAACCTCAAAAACACAACTTTAAATTAGTTTAAACAAATATGCAAGATATTCAGAGCTTTATTCAAAAGCATAAAATGGGCAGGTGATTAAATTGAGATTGTTGCAGATAATTTAAAACACAGGAAAACAAAAATGGAAATCATCTAAATATTATGTTCATTAAAAATCCCAGCTAAAATTTTGAAATCTATTCCTAAGTTCTTTTTTTCTATGATAGAAATATCTAGCTGTACATTTTTTCTTATAAAAATAGAATCACACTATACATATTTGTCTGTAATTTGAGAGCTTGAAAGCCTGGCTTTGGTATCAGACATACTTGGATTCTAGTTTCAGCTCCCAGCCCCATTTTGAAAGCTATGGGTTCTGGGGCCCATCTGAGTCTCCATCCGCTTA
>NW_027551572.1:2168731-2212807 GCF_008692635.1 Crocuta crocuta
AAAAAAAAAGACAATATATGTCAAAACAGATTTGACAGAATGTTAGAATTTGCTGCCAGAAGTTTTAACATAGCCATCACAAAAATGCTTCAATAAGCAATTATGAACACACTTAGAACTAATGGAAGAAATAGTCTCAGCAAAGAATTAGAAAATATAAAGAAGAACCAAATGGAAAATAGAAAAGCAAAGAATTAGAAAATATAAAGAAGAACCAAATGGGAAATTGGTTTATTTTAGAACTAAAAAGTAAAATAACTGAAATTAGGAAACCTCAGTAGATGGACTTAGCAATAGAACAGAGAAAGCAGAGGAGAAAAAAATCAATAAGCCAGAAAAATGGAATAATAGCAACTAGTCATTCTGAATAGAGGAAGATGACGAAAAGAATAAAAATGAACAAAGCCTCAGGTACTTGCAGGACTAATGCAAAAGATCTAATACCCATATCATCCCAGAAGGAGAAGAGAAAGCAGCAGTACTGAAAAAGTATTAGAAGAAACAATTACCAAAAATTTTCCAAATTTGACCAAAAAAACAAATAAAAATACCATAAATGTATAGATTTAAGAAGTTGAGCAAATCCCAAATAACATAAGTCTAAAGAAATCTGTAACAGGGCTCCTGGGTGGCTTAGTTGGTTAAGCGTCCGACTTTCACTTAGGTCATGATCTCGCGGTTCGTGGGTTCGAGCCCCGCATCAGGCTCTGTGCTGACTGCCAGCTCAGAGCCTGGAGCCTGCTTCAGAGTCTGTGACTCTCTCTCTCTCTGACCTTCCCCTGCTCACGCTGTCTCTCTCCTAGAAATAAATAAAACATTTAAGAAAAAAGAAGTCTATAACAAAAAACATCATAGTCAAACTTCTGAAAATACAGGCCAAAAAAAAAGGCCAGAGAGAAACATTTTATTTATAGGGGGAAGCAATCTGAATGACAGTGGACTTATCAGAAGCCATTGAGGCCAGAAGTAAGTGGTAGAGCATTTTTAAAGTACTGAAAGAAAAGATCAACCCAGAATCCTATATCCAGCAAAAATATCCTCCAGGAAGGAAGGGGAAATCAAGACCTTCTAAGATGAGGGAAAACAGAAAACCTGTCAACAACAGACCTGCCTTAACAGAGTGCTTATAGGAAGTTCTCTAAACAGAAAGGGAGCAATAAAAGGAGGAGTTTGGGAGCATCAGGAAGAAAGCACATGGTAAACAAAAACATGAATAAATGCAATAGACTTTCCCTTTTCCTCCTGAGTCTTCAGAAAGCAATGAGAACCAGTGTCTTCATAAGGAATCTGGACTCGAAAAGGTATGGGGAGCTCTAGGAAGGTCTGGTTCAGAAGACTGATGTGATTGGGTCTGAAATTTAAAAGGATCTTCCTGGTTGCTGAAGGGATGCCAGAGTAGTACAGAATGAGATGATGGAGGCCTTACACCGGGGCATCTGCAGAGAAGATGATGATAAGTGCTCTGTTTCTGAATGTTTTGAAGGTATAGTCAACAGGATTTGCTGCTACTGATTGTATAGAAAAAGGAAATGAACATCAAGGACAATGACATGATTTTTGTTCTCAGCAACTGGAAGCATAAGATTGCTATCAACTGAGAGAAGTGGCTAATGGTGGAACAGATGTGGGGAAAGATCATGAGTCTAGTAATAAGCCAATGAAAATTAAAAATTTAGAACACTTAAAGAGATTATCTTCTCATACAGTCATCCTAAAGCTACATTGATCTGTTTGTGTATTAGTACCACCTTCAAATTTGGAGATTTAGAAATATCAAGCATGTTAACTGTGATTTGAGCAGTACATACACAGTGATGCAATACAAGAGAAAAACAACAAAATTGCATTTTAAAGTGCATTTAGGGGGTGCCTGGGGGGCTCAAGTGATTAAACATCCAACTCTTGATTTTGGCTCAGGTCATGGTCCTAGAGTTTCAGGACTGAGCCCTGTGTTGGGCTCCATGCTGAGTGTGGAACCTGCTTGAAATTCTCTCTCTCTCTCTCTCTCTCTCTCTCTCTATTTCTCTCTCTCCGTCTCTCCTCTGGCCTCTCACCTGCTTTCTCACTCTCTCTAAACAAATCAAATCAAAGTGTTCAGAATTTAAAAATGTGAAAGGAAATATTTAATACACTTAAAATATGAAAATGTATAAATATCATAAAATATCAAAAAATTAACTGTAAAATATGAGTGATAGTCATAACTTAACATTCCACTGGGGGCGCCTGTGTGGCACAGTTGGTTAAGCATCAGACTGTGGCTCAGGTCATGATCTCACGCTCGGCTCGTGGGTTGGAGCCCCGCATGGGGCTCTGTGCTGACAGCTCAGAGCCTGGAGCCTGTTTCTATTTCTGTGTCTCCCCCTCTCTCTGCCCTTCCCCTGCTCATGCTGTCTCTCTCTCTCTCTCACAGAAAAAAAACAAAAAACAAAAAAACCAAACCAACCAAACAAATAAAAAAAAACCATTCCAGTGAAAATAATTACTAAGCAAAAGTAATTACAATAAAATGAACAGAGATAATAAACTATCCCCAGTGTAAAAATGAAATAAATTCAACCAATAATTTTTAAAAATAAAGTAAAATAATATTTATTTTTTAAAAAGTGAAATCCTTTAAAAAACAAAGGGTACTGATGATGTCATTGCTGAGATTTGAGTACGTTTTGTATGTGTATTTTGTGCCCTTTTTTTAGCTCTTACAAAAAGGTTTTTCAGAGCGTTGGTTTTGGAGTAAATGAGGACATAATTATAAACCAACTTCATATATTTTCTTTTGACTCCTTTTTAAACAATTTGTGCCTTATTTGATACCTTTGAAGACTTTAAAACAACTTTTTGTTATTTGCAAGTGCTGAAATGTTTTTATTGAGTGAAAGTTGCAATTTGTGTTTCAACAATTTGTGTTTCAAAGAATATATTACCAACTTATTTTCTTTTAGTTTTATCACTTACAGATGGGTATTGCTTTTCAGAAAGTCTTTGAACTAAAGTAAGAATTATTTGTGCAGTTGAAGCTTTGCTCTGTCAATTTTCGTTGTTCTCTTCCTTTTGGAAATTAATTACATATAGATGAATGCTTTCTAAGCAGGTGCACCTTTTTTATAAAAAAAATTTATAACTGGTTGAATTGTAAGATAAGGATTCAAATTTCAGATCTTTAAAAGATCTGAAATAACAATAACACTACCAACAAAAATATAAGTATTTTGGCTCTTTAAAATAGCACAAAATACCAGAACACCTGAATGTAGAAATAGCTTTCTGTTGTAGTGTATTTTAAAGTAATTATAGCTAAGTTCTAAAATCTTAAAACCCCTGCAGTGGTTTAAGATCACATTGCTGTTTCATTTTTGTTTCTTCTTCAGAGCTAATCACAGCTTACCTTTATATTTGTATCGGTATCACTTTTGTTCCAAAGTGTATTGAATCTGAACGGGGTTTCAATGGCCCATTTAAGCCTTCCCACGTGCGATGAGGGCTTGTTTTCTTCAATCACAGCTAAACATCCTTCCACAAGTTTTACATTTTCCTATATTGCCTACAGGTTATTTTGAAAAGTTACATTTTCTTTTAACTGTGAAATCACTCTGTTTTCAAGCATGCTCATAATGTAATTATAGGCTTACTTGTATTTTTCCACATTTAGTAAAAATTAATACAAGCAAATTAAAGATCATTGTAAGAAAAAAATTTTAAATATACCATGCAGCATCACCATGAATAAAATGTTTTGACCACTCAAAATTTATTAGAAGTTTTTGTGTCTTGCTTCTCTGTTGAACAAGCAGAATATTTTATTTTGTTCCCCGTTGTATCACCACCACTTGAATTTGGCCTAGGATATAGTACATTTTCAATACACATTTGCTAAATAAATGTTGAGTCATATGTGTTTCCTGTACTTGAGAATATTTAAATCTGCTATGGAAGACAAGAAAATAGGGTGGATTTGTTATGCATAGATCATGAATAACTTAGTATCTTCTAAGGCGTAGGCAAAATTCATAAACTGTGTTAGGTAAAGATAAGAAAGAAGCAAGTAGCTTATGGAATAGTCATGTTCCATGGATTTAGATGTTAGTTACATATGAGTCAACTTGGTTATGGATTAGGTAAGTAAAGCATATATGTACTGAGCATCTAATGTGCATCATATGGTAAATGTACATGAGGTGGATGGAGCACTCAACATTCAGGTGTAATAAATTGTCCACCTTCAGATGACATACATTCTGACAAAGCCTATTACTGTTCGTCAGGCTCATTGGTAACCTTTAACTATGGCCAAACTTCAACTGTGCTCTTCATAACCCCATCAGCATCAGCAAGTGAAAAATGGTGTTTGTATCATTACATAATCCAGAATTCAGGCAGAAGACTCCCACTCTCCCTTCCCTTTTCCTATCACATCTCTTGCCTCTTTCTTCTTGCTAAGTATTTAAAATGACTTAATGGTCTGAGTGACTCATGCATCTTATTTTGGTCTGTGAGCCTTTCTATTCCATGGTCTTTGGGGTAACTTAATCACAATCTTAGAGTCTACCTTGCATTATATCCATATGGCATAATTTTCAATATATTAGTATATATGACTATATATTACTTTATAATAAAAAGAGCATGTATACTCATTTTAAAAAATTTTAGGGCTCAGCACAATTCCCTTTTTTCTTCCCAGTAAGAAGGTTTGAGAACCAACATGTGCTTTTTACTAATGTAGTTGGTACAAGCATTTTAATGCCCTGTAGCTTAAATTTTATGTCTTTGCACTGAAACAGATATTTTCACTTTAATGGGATTAGATATATTTCTGATTAGTAAAAAGTTAAAAATAATAGAACTTTTCAAGAGTTTTAAAATTACCTCAAATCATAAAAATCATGTCAAGTGTCATCTTGTTGGTAACATAACTATAAATAAATGATACTAAAAGAAAATAGTATCTTAGTTTTTTTTAAATAATTGGGCTCTGCTATTTGAACTCAGTAAAGACATCATAGCCTGTGGGTTATCCAACAGAAAACCAATGAGATGGGCTCTTCTTTCAGTTTCCTTAGATATGGAATTCAGGCCAATTTCCAACAAGTTTGATGAGCCAAGAAAAGGAAGGAAGTCTGCAATAGTGCAGACTGACAGCATGATAAGTGAAATTATAGCCCTTAAGGAAGCAAAAGCAGCGAAAGGGGTTGCTGAACTTGTGATTGAATTGTCTGGGGCTCTCAGTGGGTGCTTCGAGATGTTGGTAAGCCAAATGAGATTCACAACACAAGAGTGCCCAAGGTCCTGGTGCAAAACCCCGTAGAGAGTACGAGTAAATGCTTATCTAATCTCAGTTGTTTGAAGAGGCTTTTTTTTTAAGTGCCAGACTCACAGTTGAATACCGACTTGAAATCAGTGGGAGATAGAAACAAACAAACAAATAAAGAGATATTAGTAGATGTTGCACCGGATGCTAATGAGCATGATAGTCTGTAAGTATAGGAAGCAGAAGACCTGATACTTAAAAGGCACAGACCGTTGGGCTTAATTCTTATTTAAGCCCCTAGTGGAAGACTATGCATGAACTTGAGCAGCCTTGAATAGATAAGGAAATCAATAGAACTTTAGGCTTCATCCAGCTTTATGAAGAGTGGCAAGTAAAAACAAAAGATTGTCTGCTATAGGATGCTTTATTATCTATGTTCTCTTTTGAAAACAGTATCATAATTTCGGAGAGAGGAATTCTCACAATGATGCAAAATTCTGTAGGCAAAAAAAAAAAAAATGCCCTTTTACTGACTGACTACAGTAATGACAAGTTTAGATATTTCACTTTGTAACTGACATTACAGACAATGTCTATAATTTCTAAATGTGAGATGCTGTCTGATTTCTTTCCCACATTCGATACTATAAATCGCCCCCTAGTTGAAATAGTCTTCTTCCTCTGCTTCCATAAGACTGCATGATTCTGATTCACCTCTTCCCCTCCTAGATTTTAGTTTCTTCCACTGTATCAGTTAGCTACTGCTGTATAACAAACCACCCCAACACATGGAGGCTTAAAACAGCACAACAATTTATTCTTTCTCACAAAACCATCAGTTATCTGGTCTAACTAGATGTTTTTTTTTTTTCCATGTGCTATTGGCTGGAGTTTGTTATACAGCTATGTTTTCTGGGAGCTCAGCTGAGACTGGAACATCCAAGTTGTCCTCACTCACATCTTTGTCTGTGATGTCTAGAACTGGTTATCATATCTGTCACCACAGATAATTGGGAACTAGTCAAGTTTGGCTGGACCTTTCTTTTCATCAGAGTATCAGGCTTGGTGGCATAGGCCTCTAAGATGACAAAAATGGAAGCAGTAAGATCTTCCAACATCTAGGTCTGAAAATCATTCAGTGACATTTCCACCACCTTCTATGGGTAAAACCAAGTCACCAGATTCAAGGGAAAACAAAGATTCAAGGTAAAGGGCCGCAGGCTGTACCTTTTAATGAGAAGAATGGCAAAAAAAAAAAAAATTAATACAGCCATATCTATCTATTCCTCTGTCTTACTAACCAGTAAGTATTTCTATTGCTGAAGAATTAGACCTCAATTTCATTCTTCTCTCTTTCTAAATTTCTTTATTGAGAGAACTTCATCTGAAAGTTCTTCAAGTATTGCCCAATACTTTCTATATTCTGACTCTACTGAACTGCTTTTGATCTCAGAATGTGCCAAGCTGTCTCACATGACCTGCACTCAAAACATCCTCTACCATATAACTCTTCTGTCCTCAGCCGATTTACTTCTAGTCATTCTGTAGGTCTCAAATTAAACATCATTTTTTCTAGAATGTGTTCTCTGATTATCCAACTCAGAGTCGTTTTTACACTCCAATAATATGTCATCTTCTTTCTTATTCTTGAATTGAATTCACTCTGGTGAAAGCCTCTAATGTGTCTATCAGCACCCCCTCATAGGTAGAATTTGTGTCTAGATTATTAAATCTCCTTTCATTCCTGTTTCCTGGCTATCTATTACTAGTTGTTCCCTAAATGATTAATTATTGGTTATCTTCAACCATGGGTTAATCTTTAAGAAAAGTTTTTATTACAGAGAATTGATAACCAACATGTATTTGCATGGAAGTTAATGGGTTAATAAATATACAAGCCCCTGCTCAAAGTCTTTCAGTTGCTCCTGTTTACCAAAATGTACATCTTCTGCCCCACCAAGGAAATCCTTTCATAACATGACCCTCTTATGCATCAAAGAATATATCCTTCTCTTAATCAATGCACTCTTGGCTTTAATTTCCGCCCCCCCCCCCAAAATCCTTGTTTATTACTGCTTTGCGTCTTAACCTTGGTTGCCCCACTTGATGAGTTCTTTCAGATACAGGTCCCCATAGTATCAAAGTATGAGATGGCAGTGACTTAAACAAGCTATTTCTTTAAAAAGCTATTTCTTTCTTTTTTAAATTATTTTAATGTTTATTCATTTTGGAGAGAGACAGAGGCAGAGTGCAAGCACGGGAAAAGCAGAGAGAGGGAGGGAGACACAGAATCTGAAGCAGGCTCCAAGCTGTAGGCTCTGAGCTGTCAGCACAGAGCTTGATGCAAGGTTTGAACCGACAAACTAGAAGATCATGACCTGAGCACAAGTTAGATGCTCAACTGACTGACCCACCCAGGTGCCCCAAAAGCTACTTCTTTCTTTCTTTTTTTTTTTTTTTTAAATATTTTTATNGCTTAACCGACTAAGCCACCCAGGCGCCCCAAAAGCTACTTCTTTCTTACATAATGACAAAACATAATGATTCCAAGGCTGATATTGCAAGGCTAGTGGTGCTGGGAACTTCTCTTCCTCCCCACCTTCTCCAAATGCAGCTTTCATCTCAGGACTTAAGATGGCTTCCCTAGCTCCCACCATCACATCCACATCCCAGCTGAGGGAAAGGTTGCAGGGAAAGTGAAGTTTGTCTACTTACTCTTTTAAGAAATTGCACACATCCCTTAGCTCATGTCCCACCGACTAAAATACAAGCACATGGCCACATTTTGTTGCAAAGAGATGACAGAAAGTAGAATTTAACTGGTATCCATGTGCTCAACTACAATTTGAAGTTTCTATCTATTCCCAAAGAAAGAGAAAACAGACACTGGGAATAAGAAATTGACTTTGCCTCACTTTTATTTGCATATTCCAAAACCTAACGTATTCTGGAATAGGGCAAAGTAATATTCAAACCACAGCTCTGCCTCTTACTATTTGTATGACCTTAGGCAAATGATTTCAACTTTCTTACCTCACTGGTAAATGTGTAAAATGGCATATACTGGTCAAGGCTAGTGAGAAGACTGTGTATATAAAATATCTATCACTCTTTTGGCCTCATTACATCCATAAAGGCAATGTGGGTCACCAACAGCTCTACTGAAGCAATCTTCGTAATTTGCCCAGCCTTCTTCTTCTTGCCAGATCAATGCGAACTGTCATGGACTGATCCAGAAATACGGATTCAATATGTACCATCAGTACACCAAGAACATAGACTCCATTACGATGGATTAAGTAAGCCTCCAAGATTCCTACATTAATTGCAGATATGCAAGATACCTGTCTTAATGCCAACTCACTGTACATAAAATAAAAATACTTCAGTTATGGAAAAAAAAACACCTATCATAGCATCTGACATGTAGTAGGTGCTCAATACATGACGGTTACTATGGTGATTATGTTGTACTACTACTTCCTTTATTAAAATTTGCTTAGTGCCTCAGCCTTACATTAGGTTTCACATATAGAGCCATCAGCTCCATGCTATCAAACATATTTTCCCTTGCTTCCTATGTGGTGTTTGTCTTTTCAACTGTGAACAGAAACCATATGATATTTTTGTTTTACAGACTTTCCCCACATTGCCCAGTCCCACATATAATAAAATAATTAGTCAAACTATTTCACAATCAAGGTCAATGTTGAACAACGTAGGATCAAAAGACAAGAATATCATCCACGTTATAGGTTTCCATTTAATACTGAGAAACATAACAATATCATGAAATAAATGGGAACATAAGTAAATGTGTAGCAGGCTTTTATTGCCATTAGCACTTTCAGGAAGACTTGTCCATCTCTTTCATCAAGAGATGAGAAATCTTGGCAACAATGATTACTTAATCTGAGTTAACTGTGGGGAATTATGTAATATATCTGGGCCTCTGTTTTATAATCTATAAAATTAAGTATAATTATTCCGAATACATTGGGTTTTTACAAAGATTAAATGAGATAATGCACATAAATTACTTTGTATGGTGCTTTGAATACAGTAAGGGCTTCATAATATTGAGCAATCATTGCTGCTGCTGGTAGTGTGCCATGTGTTGCTTTTCATTATAGATACTGCCTTAATTGAGAGACTCAGGTGTGAGAGATTCTAAAAATTGCCCTGGATTGAGTCAAATTGAACATATTGAATGGAAATGAGTATATTATGAAATTAGTTGACAATTACTTGCCCATTTTCCAAGTTTACATATAATCATCAAATTCATGATCAAAGGATTGATGGAGATGAGTAAACAAAGAATCAGTCAGCTGGGGGAAGCAAACCATGCCTTGAATGGCCATGCAATTGTGAAGGACCAACTAACTGTTCCATCCTAACACCAGAGCTCTGCACTAGGCTAGGATCGTAGTGTGCGCTTAAGTGCAATGGATGCATGACAGTCACATTTGTGGTCTTGCTCAGTGAGGCAACTCACTCTCCCTGGTTTCTTATTTGAGAAATACACTGAGTCCCCTAACTGACAGATCCTTCAAAATAACACAACAAATTGCTATCTCTTACAGTGGGTTTCTCACTGAGCCCTATTTGACCTCCTTTTCTGTTTAACAAAGGTTCTATTTGTCATTAAAATCAAGATGTAATTCCTGTCATGGAGGAATTGAGATGTTATAATAGAGGTAGGTACTTGTTGTTTAGAAAGTAAAAAGAATATCAAAGGTAGGTGCCCCACATGTTTCCTAGGAGAGCCTGTTTCAAGAAGGAGATAAATCAAGGCATTGATGAGATTGACACTGAGAAACAAACAAACCCGCCCCCTCACTCCAATTAGAAGTTAGTTTGCTGGTCATTAGGAAAACACCACTTGACCACTTGAATTCAGTGTTTCAGCTATCTATATTAATACATGTATTTCAGAGCCCTTTGTACCCTCAGTCATACTTTATCTTCTAGGGAAAGGCCTTGAAATTTTTAAATGATGTAGCATTGAAAATATATTTCTGGGGCGCCTAGGCAGCTCAGTTGGTTAAGTGTCTGACTCCTGTTCAGGTCATGATCTCACAGCTTGTGAGTCCCACCCCCGCTTTGGGCTCTGTGCCTACAGCTCAGAGCCTGGAGCTTGCTTCAGATTCTGTGTCTCCCTCTCTCTTTGCCCCTCCCCTGTTCATGCTCTTTCTTTCTCTCAAAAATAAACATTACAAAAAAATTTTTTGAAAAGGGAAATATATTCCCTTTATGGATATTATCATGATTGTACTTAATAACTGAATTTTTTTTCTAAAAGATCATGTGGTTGCTGGGCTGGTCTTAGAAAGGTTCACAGTTTTGTAGGGATTTAGTTACATTACTTAACCGTATGTTTCTGTAAATTGGTAGTTTCTATGAAAATAAGGAAAGTATTTTGAAACATCTTGGTTGTTGTGGATATTTTATATAAAATATGCTTATATTTTATAAGCAACTCGAAATTTTGTGGTTTGAATTTTATTTATGGCTCATTAAGCAATGCTTTCAGGTTCACAAATGCTCTGAGAAATAAAGTTAGTGAGAAAAAAATAGAAAAGTGATTTTTAAAGCATTTATTTTAAGGTCATCTGCTTCCTATTCTGCAGTCCATTAGTGTGGGAATGGATTTAGATTAAAAAAAGATATTTTTAAAATTGGGGCATTAGAGATTATGTCCCTATAAGAACCTCATTTTGCAAATTACTTCAGCATTTCAAAGTCAAGGGACCCAATCCAGGCCAAGGCAGGAACTGAACCCCTGAGTTCACTGCCTCCCAGTCTACTGGGCTTTTTCCTCGGTACCAAATCCTCATTCCTGATTAAGGAAGAAAGATAAGTAAAATGTAAAACAGCTATTATTTTAGTGCTTCTGAAAGTTGTATGAATGGCAGGACTTTGACAAGTTCATTCAAGAGTAAACCACACCAGAAAAACTTTGTTGAAATGTAAATGTCAAAGAATGATTATTCACAATAAAACAACTAATGAAACAAAGAAAACACTGTTGTTTAATAAATCTTTTGGCCTTTGGAGGTTTAGCATTTGCAGTTTTGACCCTGTAGGCCCATATCATGGTCTAAGGTTGGAGTTTGAGTCTATTCATTATGGTTATTTTTTTCTCCACTTATCTTTGAATACATAATAAATCTTCTCAGGATATTGTTGGTGGAATTTCCAACCCCAAAGGGAATCCATTTTTTAATTTTCAGAATAAAAATGAAAAGAGAGTAAAGAAATCTTTAAAAATTATTCTTCTTAGCTTTAAAATAATTTTTAAATTGTTCTTTGTGTTTTTAAAGAATCAACAAAAACTGAAGGAAGTCTCTGACATTTTCAGGTATGGGGGAAATAACATACTATAATGTTATCGTGAATTTGCAAATATTTGGATTTTTTTCTCTCTTACATATAAATATTCATTATGTCTATAATGGTATTGGGTTAATAATTTTTTATTTTGTTTTTCACACAATTTAAAAAAAATGACCACTTAAGAGGCATACATGTATAAGGATAAATTTGTAAGCATCATTTATACAATATTGCCTTTCTAAAGTTGTTGCCAGGGTGGGCACAACATAGGTGTTTTGTTATTGTTTTTATTCCTAATCTTAAAGTTTTCTGTTAACTAAAACCACAATTAATCAGAATATGATCCACTCTGCTTTTAGGTGGAAGGAAAATGACTAAAAATGTTGAATAGGGAAGTTCTGCAAAAAATTAAGGAAATTTCTCAAATATGCCATCACAAGAACATATTTAAAATTTCTATGTATAAATCTTTAAAAGATTGAATTTCCCAAAAAGTTACTTGTAGTCACTATAGCATCTTGATAATCAATAAAATATTTGGGACATTCAGCACACTTAGGCAAGATTATAGCCAATGTATTTCAGACAAACATTTATGAGAGTTTAATATAGGCTTATTGCTATCTAATATTTTATCAAATTTTATATTAGCATAAAAATGACAATGGGAAAGGTCAGTTGGTTTGATCATTTAGATTTCTTGGTTTTCCTAGTTTGTCATCACTACAAAATTAATCTACAAAAAAAATAACCCCTCTTCACTCAAAAGGAAAAGTATATCTTTATTGTCACCCATGTAAAAGACATGATCTCTTTTTGAAATAACAACTTTGGAAACTGATGTGCTCAGGAAAAAATACGCATTTTTTTCTAAGATGTAACATTAATTCCTTTTTAAAAACATTTTTAATGTTTTTATTTCTGAGAGAGGGACAGCGTGCGCAGGGGAGGGTCAGAGAGAGAGGGAGATACAGAATCTGAAGACAGGCTCCAGGCTATGAGTAGCTGTCAGCACAGAGCCCAACATGGGGTTCAAACCCACAAACCATGATATCAAGACCTGAGCCAAAGTCCAACGCTTAACCAACTGAACCACCCAGGTGCCCCTTAACATTAATTCTTAATGGATGAGTTTCTAGAATTTATTTGGGTCATAAAAATTTATCTTTTCAAAGAGAAACACAGGGAATAAATTAATGATATACTTGTTTACTGTCCTAGCTCATGGATTCAAAAAGCATGTTGGATTCTCAGCAGAGAGTCCAAAAGGACAGTGATCTACAGGTAAATCAGGAACCAAGCCTGGCTAGGTTAGCACTGATATCCCAGGGGTTCACCCATAGGTAGGGACAGAAATAAAGAGGGATTCAGAAGTGTGACTTTCTCCAAGAAAGTGTGACATTTGTAGTCATATAGGTTACGTTTGTTTGTTTTTTTAGCGAAAACATTATTTATTGGTAAATAAACACTGAAAATTTGTTTTATTCCATATGTCATTCAAAACACTTAACCTCACTCATTGTTTGTTGTCTGCTCATTTTGACAGAATTCTTTTTGAGATGATTCTAATTTTAGAAGGTACAATGACTGAAGTAGTAAAAAGAAATCAGAAGAGCAGCTGTAAATGCAGTAAAGCACCATGGAGCACTATGATCCAGGGTCCCACTAGTGCAATGAATTCTAACAAGGCTGGAGCTAAATGGAAATTCAGAAGTATCTGGGGGTGGGGGGGGGCATGGAGGTAGCAATGCTCAAGCACTAATACTTCACCCTTGCTCATGGGAGGATGAAAGATGTGGCCACCAGAGACAGAAAGTGAGTGAGAAGGAGCCCAATGTGGTTGAGTGACTAATTGAAGGTTTCTTGTGTACAGCATATGAATAGAGACCAAGTACTGATACATATAGTAGTAGCCAAAGCCAGCAATATCTTCCTTAAGAAAATTAGCAGCTTTCTATAAAGTTTCCTTTCTAAGAGAAATGAATGCTGGGTTTCATAACAATAAAAATAAGTTATGTCACGAACTTGATTTCCCCCACCCAAGAGTTGTTAAATTGAAAAGAGTTTTAACATCTTAAGACTTCTTATGTTCCTGTTTTTTGCCAAACCAGATGTTCAAGATCAAAAATTAATTAGAATGTAAATCTGTGGGTTTTGATAATTACAAATAGTATGCAGTATACAAGGCTGTGTTTTTCTTTGACTAAAATTCAGATACACTTTTAATTTGATATAAAGTTTTTCGCCCAGGCTTTGTGAGGACGGATGCTATTTGGCAGGCATCAACACACCATATCAAGCCTTTTCTGAGTCCGTTATGAGAGCCTTGGTGCTTTGGTTGCACTGCATTTGGACCTAACACCTGTGATAATTTCTCATCCACTTCAAATTATGTCCACTAAAATTTGGCATGTCAGCTACCAGC
Source organism: Crocuta crocuta (assembly GCF_008692635.1). NCBI lineage: Eukaryota > Metazoa > Chordata > Mammalia > Carnivora > Hyaenidae > Crocuta > Crocuta crocuta. Next base: position 2,182,744 of record NW_027551572.1, read on the forward strand.
GTGAGTTATGACTGAGTTGTAAAGGAGGTGAGACCTTTTGGAGTACTTTGCAGAATAAGCAATATACATTCATAACATTAACCTGTGATTCTTTGAACTAAATTCCATAGCAGTGGCTTTTAAGAATCTCTGTCCAAAGGGCACCTGGGTGACTCAGTCGGTTAGGCGTCCAACTCTTGATTTCAGCTCGGGTCATGATCTTATGGTTTATGAGTTCAAGCCCCACATGGGGCTCTGCACTGAAAGTGTAGAGCCTGCTTGGGATTCTCTCTCTCTCCCTCTCTCTCTCTCTCTGCCCTTCCCCAGTTCATATTCTCTCTCTCTCTCTCTCTCTCTCTCTCTCAAAATAAATAAAAGCGCTTTTGGAGTGCCTGGGTGGCTTAGCTGGTTGAGCATCCGATCAGGTCACAGTCTCACCATTGGTGAGTTTGAGCCCCGCGTCGGTCTCTGTGCTGACATCTCAGAGCCTGGAACCTTCTTTGGATTCTATGTCTCCCCCTCTCTCTGCCCCTTCCCCCCTCTCAAAAAATAAATAAACATTAAAATAAAATAAATAAAAACAATTTAAAAAGTTTTTAAAGAATCTCTGTGTGATACAGTCCTCTTTTTCCCAGAAGCTCCCCCTTGGTGGCTTCCTGAGGAACTCTTAGTCCATTACACCCCAACACTCCGAAAGCCCAAAATCTTTCTTGATCACTCACCAGCAACTATGAACAAGCAACAGGGCAGAAGAGAAAAGATTTCACTTGTGAAGCCTAAGTCAGTTTCATTCCTTTATCCACCAAATATGTATATTATCTTTGCATTTTATTATTTTTTCTGAGAAATGTTCTACTCAATGAGGCAATATTTTTCCATCTTCAATTTCTTGGAGAGTGTGATTAAAATAATGTGCATATATGTTGAAGGGCAGAGGAAGGTATTAGACAATATAGATGAAATAGTCATCAGTTTGTTTTACATTCTATGCATTTTTAATAAGCAGATTCCCATTTACAGGAATTTAATGTTCCAGATATTGATTTCAGAGGGATAATATATAATATGAAAATAAAGTTCGGTAACATTATGTGATGATGTGTAATTCAATATAGCTAGAACCCTGGAAAGTGAAAAATGATGCTATTCCTGTTGAAATATTTTAGAAAATCAAATTCATTCCCTGAAGTACATTATAATAAAATTGAAACAATGTTACATGACTTATAGTCTTCTAATTCCAGTTTTAAAGGGATTTCTGTGTCAAAAGCAAGGGATTCTTTGCCCCTTTTTACTCAATCATGTATATATTCTGTAATGACATAAGAAAAATCTACAAAGGAGGCATAATAAAGCAATTATGACTTGACAGAGGTTATACAGCATAGTAATGGAGACAGCCAGATTTCAAACTCAAAAATCAAACAGTTTGCTCTGCTGGACCACTGTCCTCACCATTAGATATCCAGAAATGGCCAGAGTGGGGGCACCATCTTCCATGAATGGTCATGAATTTGACTTGTGAAATGTTGGCCTATGCTAAAGTGACCCAGGAGGAGCCTCGACCTGGGAAATTTGTGTTTGGTCATTTATTCTGTTGGAGAGTTGGTACTAAAGGATGGAAGTCATTTTAAGGTAAAAACAGGAATGTTTGAACAATGCAAAAAGAAGCTTTTGCTGTTAGAATAGATGATGTTTGTGGCCTGACTACAATTCATTTTAAGATGACACAAAATGATGCTACAGAGACCACAGAGCTTTCATAAGAAAACAGAAACTCTTTGGTCACTTTTTCCCTAAGTGGTTCTCTTTAAGGGAAGCAGAGCTCAATCTGGAATGCTTAGAAATGGTTGCAAGGACAGATCACTTTAGAGCAGGAAATATTTAGAAATCAAATGCCGAAGAAAAAAATGAAAGTAGAGCAAATACAAAATGCAATTTCCTACTGAACCCTGAAAGAATTTAACTGACCCCACAAATGCACCCACTTCTCTTTCTCTCCTCCCCTGAAAAGGTAACTCAAAATTAGAAACTTGTAAATAATAGATATATGAAGTTTCCTTCTATCCTGCCAACTATGACAGCCTGTCAAAATATTTGAAGTATAATGATATGGTTTTTATTTTTAACAACTATTTTTGTCATAAAAATGCTACTTGCTTACTGAATAATAATACAATAGTATGCAAAGTATGAGGTGAAAATGAGACATCGCCATGTCTCCCCAGAGGTAATGTAGACTTCCTGATCTCTTCTAAGCACATAAACACGAGTACTTATTTATATAAATAATGTCATTCTATCTTTTTCTCTATCCTTCTTTTTAAAAAAATAATATATCATTAATACTGAAGATTTGGCTTCTAAAATTTTTGACTGGTGTAGACTAAGCTGGAATTACTTTGGATGCCATAGAGCTACAAGCAGGAAAGCTCTAGAGAGATTGGATGCTAAATTAGTGGGTTTGCTTTTAAATAAATGAACATCAAAGGCTTTAAGGAAAGGAGAAAAGGTAACAAATTGATGCACTGAGACTAATTCCTCTATCACACCACATTTAGAATATCAAATAAGTTATTGAAGGCACAATTAGGAAACTAGTTTCCAGATAACTAAATTGGCTGATATATTTGCCATAAAAAAAATTGTGATTTAAAAGAATTTTCCCAAAGATGGTAATAAAAACGAGAGGGGCCAAAGCATTGCCTTTCCAGGTATAAAAAGGGTTTTTGAAAAGCATTGATTCTGTTATCATTTGTTAGCATTGATTTTTGTTACCAGAAAAGTGTGTGTGTGTGTGTGTGTGTGTGTGTGTGCGCGCGCGCGCACGCGTGCGCGTGGGTAGGGGGAAAGAGAGAATCTAATGTAGATGTTGTAAATTAAATTCATGCTCTTAATTCTTCACTCTCATATAGTAGTGTTGTACATCCATACCGTCTCCATGGCCTCCTAGTGGGTAAGCATACCTCATTCACTTTTTGACTCTTGACTTGGTTATGTGACTTGCTTTGTCCAGTGGGATGTTAGCCTATATAATCTGAGCAAAAACTCGCAATGTGCTTGCAAGGCTGAGCTTTCTCTCTTGACTTCTAACATCTCTATGAGAACAATGTCCTGAAATCTCTAGAGCAGACCTGATCTATAGTCCGCTGGCAAACCCAGCTGTCCTTAGCCTAGATCAGCTGAACCCAGCCAACCTACACTTGTTTGTGTTGTGAGCCTCTGAGTTTTGTTTTTTTTTAATGATTTGCAACAGAGCATTGTGGTTGCAATACGTGATTTGTTGGTAGTTGTAATTGACCCAAAATAAAAATTTGTCTCAGCTTTAAGCCCTGAAGAACTCTTCTTTTGGACTCGGCTGAGCTCTTTATGATATTAGAAGAATTGGGAAAAAGGTGATGTTTGCCTGAGACAGACTTTGTCAATATTAGAGCAATATTTGGGGAGTTTTGTGAGAGGAATCAGGATGTTCTTTCTAGTAAAAGCAGCCATGATAATCATGGCCAGAAGATAATTGGTATAGTTGTCTTTGGTGAATGCAGTTAATCTTATAAAATAAAACTACTCAGGGATAAAACCAGAGTCGAGTTGAGCTCCTCAGTGGCACAACTAGAATTATAACAATATATAAAAGCCTTATGCTCCCAAAACTTACTGGGGCTCTGATTTCTTCAAACCTCCTACCTTAGCCTTGAGGGAGCTTTCAGAAACAGAGGAACTAGAAGTTGCACTAGGATGCCATCATTTAGTCATACTATCCAATATAGTACTAACCTCATATGGCTATTTACCTTTAAATGAAATAAAATTAAATGAAAAATTCAATTGCTCAGTCACATTAGTCACATTTCAAATACCTAATAGCCACGTGTGGCTAGTGCGTACCATTTCAGATAGCTCACATATGGAGTCCTTTCATCATCACAAAATATCCATTGGACGACACTAACTGCAGGTAAGAGGACTCTTTTATTAGTCATCTCTCACAGTCAGGGGGGCTGAAATCGTTTGGGATAGAGGCAAAATTTTGTAGGCCCTTCTTTGAAAAAGGAAAAGGCCCAAGAAAAGGGGGCATTTATAAAGAATGGGATGTCCTTAGGGAAGCTACTTTATTTAATATAAAAAAGCAGAGGATATAGAAATTTTAACAGCTGTCATTTTACCTATTTTATCTATAATTCAATCAAGCTTAGTCTTCCAGACAGGAAAGACAGAAATGAGAATATTGAGGCAAAGAAGGCAGAAGAGACCTTAATCTTTATAATTGCCAATCAGCTAAGACCATATGGGATCATGTGCCTTGAGTAGTTCAAGTTTCCAAAGGCTGTTTAAATCTGAATTCTGTTATTGTGAGTATAAGCCTAACATATATACTCCTGAGTTTAATTAGGTCTTGTCTTACTACATTCTGTTTGCATAAGGGACTAAAGAGCTTCTTAAGATTAGTGCTCCAAGGGCACCTGGGTGGCCTAGTCAGTTAAGCATCTGACTCTTGGTTTCCGCTCAGGTCATGATCTCAGGATTTCCTGAGTTAGAGCCCCACATCAGGCTCCACACCATCAGCTTGGGATTTTCTGCCCCCCTCTCTCTTTGCCCTTCCCAACTTATGCTGTCTCTGTGTCTCTCAAAAAAATAAACTTTAAAAAAAGTAAGCTATCTATTAAAAAAAATAGTGTTGCATTTGGAACACCAAAGTCAGAGACCAAAAGCTGACATTCTACTTTTGTTACAGCCTAACATGTGCATTTGGCTCCTCAAGAGTGAGAGCACAGTGAGAATAACAAAAAATCAGCCATTATCCAGAAGGCATAGCCATGCTGAGCAAAAGGGTTGGAAGCATGAGAAGGAGAACAAAACTGCATATATCGGGTAGTAAATACAAATCTTATTGTTAAACATACATGGGAAACATGCTGCAATCTTCCAGAAATAATCTTGGGAGATAGAGCACAAAAGGCTGAAATTTCACTTTATGTGAGTGGTACAGAGTGTGTCTTTCAGAGGTGGCTTCTCCAATGTCTCCCCATCTCACATGCACGACTAGAATCTTGCCACTCCGTGACAAGAGGTGAAGCCGTGTCCTTTCCCCTTGAGCCTCATCAGGCAAATAGAGTATGGCAGAAGAGAAGTTATGTCACTTCCCAAGCTAAGTCATGAAAAATGTCATGCACTTCTGCCTTGTTCTTCTCCCCTGTTTCCTTGGGATGCTTGATCTTGCATCACACTGTGAGGAAGCCCAGACAGCTTGTGTAGCAACACATGTGGGAAGGGAATGAGTTCCCAAGCCCTCAGCCCCAGCTGAGCTCCGAGCGAGCTCCCAGCTAACAGCTAATAGTTAATCAGCCATGGGAGTGAGCCATCTTGAATGTAGTCTCTCCAGCCCTCAAAGGAAGTACCAAGTTGATGGGATACAAGAGGGAGACAAACTGCTCTATTGAGCCCTGGCCAAATTTCAGATTCACAAGCAAAACAAATGATTATTGTTGTTTAAATCACTGCATTTTCAGGAGGTTTATTACATGACAATACATAACTGATATAGGTATACTTTTGCTACCATAACAAACTTAGTGGCTGAAAACAACAAATGTATCCAATTTGTTGGATAGGAATGCAGGTTAGAAATCCAATCCAAATCTCACTGAACTAAAATCAAAATGTTGGCAGGGCTGAGCTCCTTTATGGAAGCTCCAGGGGACAATCCATTTCCTGGCTTTTCCATCTCCTAGAGGCTTCCTACATTCCTTGGCTCAGGCCTCCATTTTTCCATTTTGAAAACTAGAAAAGGTATGGATTCCTTCTCAGCATCACCTTGACCATTGCTTCTGCTCCCCTCCTCCATATTTAAGAACCTTGTGATTACACTGGGTCCACCCAGAGAACCCAGGATAATCTCCCTGTTTTAAGGCCAGCTCATTAGCAAACTTGATTGCACCTGCAACCTTAAATCTCCTTTGCCATCTTACCCGACATATCTACAGGCTCCAGGTATTAGGATGAAGGCATCTTCAGGGGTGCCATTACTGTGCTACCACAAATATGGACAAGAATCAATGAAATCTGCATTATACTTTTAAAGTAACAGTTACATTGGTTAATGGCCTCTAGGTATCAACTGAGGCACCCCATCCATTGAGATCTACGTGCAGTTGATTCAAGCATCATGTATAGTCAGGGCTTCACATTCTTTCAATCGTGCCAGGAATTCGGTGGAGGAGAGGATGGCTTACATTGTTCACGGTCACTTCTCTTTTTATATTCCTACATCTCCTACATCTGTCAAGTTTATGAGTGGTCTCACCATCCTGCACATAATGCCCCTGCTCTGTACTGTATCTCACTTAGATATAGCATCTCTCCTCTCCTGGATTGTCACAAAAGAGCAAAGCAAATCAAACCAAGCATGATACAAAATGAAGCCTACAGAAGGATTTTACTAAAAGTGTGAGGAGAGAGAAGGGGAAAATATCACAAGAGAAATTTCAAGTTACCCTTTACACATTCTCTTCAAATAGCTCTGCCAACCTAGGTCTTCCACCCCACATGGCCTGGCACTATCTTCCAGAGCAAAACAAAATATAAAATCATCCAATTGCTTCAAGCAGAATGAGGTATCTCCTTCCAGCCTCCAACCCCAAGCTAGTCTCCAGTCCTCCTCTTATACACACAAAGTTCATTGATGTGCCCATTTCTCATTTCTTCTTCCCTCATAAATCTCTGTGAGAGGAAAGGAAAGAGGGAAAGGTTTCTTTCCAGAGTAATGTAAACAATACAGGCTTCCCTGCTATCCCAAAATAGAGTGTTCCTATGAACACTTTGCTATGAGCCAAAACAGTATAAAGAAGCAATCAACATTAATTTATATGGAAAACTATTATGAGCATTCCCAGACCCAAAAAATAACCTCTCTTAGGCTTATCTCATACCTTAGAACACATCTTGCTAACAGATGCACAGAATAAATTGAGAAAAATCACAGGTGCTCACAGACACAATTGAAAGCTAGAGTAGCTTGATGTTAGGATGCTGAGTGTGGTTCCCAAAGAAGGAGTTTGGCGGAGCCACTCACTTGCTCAGGGCCCATGCTGACTCTAACCGCTCACTGCAAAACAAATGCTGACCGCTGCTTTTGCTTTTCACCTTTAAAAAAAAAAAGCAACAATTCTCTTTGGATTTCTTTCAGTTCCCAAAAAACAGGTACTAATGGAGGTCTTTCCTAAAAGCAAAGTGATGTAACGCAGACTTGTGAACAGCAGGGGATACCTGTACTTCCCTCTACCCCCTTAGAAGGCAGCCAAGCTTCCTGTCTGTTTCGCTTTACAATATATTTTCTCCTGCATTCAGGTATGTGAACATAAAGGAAATATTTATGTAACACTGCGATTTAGGAAAGCTTGTGAATTCAGGAACCTGGGGATCTCAGGATAAATGTTTTTGTGGTTCTTTTGCTTCTGACCCCCTCATGCCCTGCTGTGACCCAGAGACCAAAAAGCAGACAAAGCCAGCCAGCCAAGGAGTCTGCTAATCAACAGGGCAAAGTACTCAGTAACGTGTGCTGGAAAAACAAAAGGAGGAGTTCTTGCCAGGAGCTGGCCTCAGCCCAGAGCAGCGTGGTGCCAAAGGCAGGAAGGAGAACAGCCAGATGTAACCCAGCGTCTGCAGGAACACTTCAGACTTTCCAAGGAAAATTAAAAACTAATAACCAGATAATACATTCTGAGCTCTGTGCCCTATGGACTTCTGCTGAATTCTCGATAAGGTGAGAAAGAGAGGGAAGGACAGGTGGCTGGGAAAAGAAACAAACCTTTCACAAAGGCCACAGGTGGAGCGTAAACACTCATGTAACTGGTGCCAGAGGGCTCAAGAAGTCACTGGTGTTTTGCATATGCTAAAATTGTGTTAATATTTGTTTGAGGAGAGGTAGTCAGCTTTGATAGAAAATTTGAGTGGGGCAGAGTTATGAATAATTTGAAACACGTAGAACGACTGCAGCATCAGGTAGCAGAAAAGGCCGAGTGATGGTAGCACAGCAGGAGAGGACTGGGAACAGCTGGGAGAGACTTCCTTGCCGGGAAGAGCCTGAGCCAAGGAGTCTGGCAGAACTGGCCCGAAATCTGTGTTCTACCACATGCCAAAGTTCAATTAACTCATTTGTGAAATGGGATAAACACACCAGCCACTTCTTGTTGTGAGGATTAAATACGATCATATGTGAAAATCACTTACGACAATGCAATATGTGACCCATACCACATGCTCATTAATGGCAAATAGATGTTACGGGGAAAAATGGAGTGTATTTATTTCACCCCTTCAATCAGAATACCATAGGTATAGGTAACATGTATTTTCCATTCAGGGGAGTTGATCCTGCAAGAAAAAAAAATGCTTATTAGGATAAAGGGAAGCATTCCAACTAGGACTTATGTAACCTCTGAAGAGGTACATATGGTTTTGGGCGCCTGGGTGGCTTTGTCGGTTAAGCGTCCAACTTTGGCTCAGGTCATGATCTCATGATGTCTGAGTTCAAGGCCCATGTCCGGCTCTGTGCTGACAGCCCAAAGCCTGGAACCTGCTTCAGATTCTGTGTCTTCCTCTCTCTCTTTCTCCCTCTCTCCCTCTCTGCCTCCCTCCCTCCTTCTCTCTCTCTGTCTCTCTGCCCCTCCCCCACTCATGCTCTGTCTCTGTCTCTCAAAACTAAATGTTAAAAAAAAGAAAAGAAAAGAAAAGAAAATACATAGTTTTGTCCCAGGGGCAAAGGGTAGACAGAACATTCAAACAAAAAGAACTATACACTTCGGAAGGACTATAAATACTAAACCAAAACAAACAAGCAATTTGTTTTCAAACCCAGAATTAAGTGTAGGAATGAAACAATAAAAAACAGCTTAAGTGTCTTTATTACACTAACTTACTTACTGTGTATGGCTTCTACATCCAAAATCCTGGGAATAGACCCCGCATGGTTTTACAACACAGACATTTGAGACTGGAAGTAGCCTTGACTGTGGCTGTGCAGCAAAGCTCCCTGCAGGGTGGAGACACCACAGCGGAGTTTCTGGCAGGGGCTCCCTCTTGCTGCCTTTCAGAACTGGCTGCGCTGCTCAGAGTTTTATCTGTGGGTCTTCAGCAGACCACAGACCAACTTCTTGGGGCGTTAATATCTCAAATGAAATGCAAATACCTATTGCAATCCTGATATCACTTCACTGGAAGTTCTTCAAGTGCAGCCCCCTGTTTCCCATTAATTTGGGAAAGTTGGGGGTATTTTTGCTGATTTTTTTAAGTCTAACACAATCATCCTTGAATCCTCTCTTCCTTTTACCCCTCATCCCATCAAATCAACCAGCAAGCCCCACTGAATCTGTCTTTAAAACACACGGCAAATCCATCCACTCTTTTCCCAGCTCCTCGAAGATCAGCCTCCAGAAGCAAAAACATTGTCTGTCACTTCGGCTAAGACAGTAGCCTCCCAGCTGTTCTCCTTACTTCTACCTCATTCCAAAATGGCAGCAGTCTTCTAAGTGTAGATCAGACTGTGGTGGCCCTGTGTGAAGCCTTCCTTGGTTCCCCTCTGCCTTTACAATTACATACAAATGCCTCACACTTCCTACAAGTCGCTATGTGATCTGGCCCCTATCTCCCTCATCCAACACACTTCCCATCTATGTCCACTCAGTCTGTGCTCCAGCTTTCTTGCCTTTATTCTCTTCCTCAAATACCTGCAGTTTATTCCTAGCTGATGACCCTAGTTCTGTGCTGCTTCTGCCTGGAATGCTGTTCCCCCAAAGTCTCCTTTATGTAATTACTTGTCAATTACACCTTCACTTACATGTCATCGCCTCAAAGATGCCTTCCCCCAGCTATCCAGTCTAAATAAGACCCTGGTCCACTCTGCCACGTCACTCTGCTTTATCCTTTTTGAATTTGATATCTGTAGGTTTTATTTATCTGTTTGGTTTCTCATTGTAATCCCAGCACCTACATCAGTGTGTGACAACATCAGATGTTCAGTCAGTATTCAGTAAAGAACAAGAGAATGAATAAATGAATGAATGAATGACAGTACAGGTAAAAAAGTGGTACATGAAAGTCCCCTCCATCACTGAAGAGGCTTACAGACAGACAAGAATGTGTGAGAAAGAGACTTGGAGCTCTAAATGGTATTCTGATGTAAGTGCTGAAGTAAATTTACTCCATTTTTTCCCCTAAGCCTAAACCTACTAACATAATTTCATAACTAAATGACTTTCATCACTAGAAATTTCATCACTACCAGGTCTAGATAAGTAACCTAAATCTTGTTAATAAAAGTAACATTTTTTAAAAATCTTGCAACATTTAGTTGAAAGTATAATATAAAACTTAAACTTCTTCTGTATGCTTCTTCTTATCCTCTTCTGTATAGAAGCTTTTTCCCAGTGTTGACTTTATTTTTACATTTTTGGCTTTTATTGCTCCCTTCCTTTTAAATCTTTCAGAAACATTCCTGTCTGAATATTTATGGCTTTCAATTGTAGGTCAATTCCTAACTTGTATATTTTTTGAGAGACAGTAAGAGAGAGAGAGCATGCGAGAGGGGCTCATAACCTGAGCCAAAATCAAGAGTTGGATGCTTAACTGACTGAGCCACCCAGGCACCCCCAATTCCCAATTTTTAATCCAAACTTTTAATAATGGAGTAGTAGGAAAACAGATCAAGAAACCCTCCAAATATGCTGCAAAATTAAATTACCATGATGCCTACCAAATGCTTCCAAAATACAGACCAACATATGTAATCTAGAAATGAAATGAAGAAATGGGAATAAAAATGATGTGGAATCCAATGAGTCCACTTGCCTGCAAGTAGCACCTCCCATTCAGAATTTCCTAACAACCAGTCCTATCACCCTGCAGGCACACCACAGCCTGGCAGAAAGCAAAACCCATCACCTCCTCTGAGAAGCATGAACTTCAGTTTGGTTCATCCCTGAAAGAATGCTTCTTAGGTCTTCAGTCTTAGGAGTTTTCTTTTTTGCTTTTTTTTTTTTTAAGTTAACTTAATTTTTTAGAACAGTTTTAGAACAAATTTAATGGGGAGGTTACAGAGATTTCCCATATATTCCCCACACCTCCACCTGCATAGGTCTGCTCCATTATCAGTTACCCCATCACAATGGTCTGGTTTGGGGTTGTTGTTGTTGTTGTTGTTGTTTACAAATGATAAACAGTAACCTGTAGGTGAAGGGACAGAAGCTTCCTTCTGGAAGCTCGTGCTTCTAGCACAAGCAAGCCAAGGGGGATGGTAAGCAGGTTGGGATGGCAAGGAGAAGATTACATGCTACGGAAGCTGCTGGAAGAAGGGGCATAAGACAGGCCCCCAAAAGGGCGCCAAAATGTTGTTTCTGTCAGCACACTCATCTTCCTCGTCCCCGTGGCCATTGCCCTTGTCACCTCATCCAGCCTCAGGGCTGTCTCCTCTCATGCCAGAGGCAGTCCCTTCAGCGTTGGGCATTTGTCCTTGCAGACTTTTTATATCTGGTTCTGCGTGTCAGCTTTGTGACTCTCGGTGGTAGTGAATTCCTTGCTTGGCTCTTCGTGTTTTTTGTTTTGTTTTGTTTTGTTTTAAGTTTCTTTTTCAAGGTCCACCTTGCGCAGCTGTTGAGATGCAGACTTCAGTGCAGGGACATTGAGGGGAGACTCCGTCTGTTCGGCTGTTGGCACACTGCTCCTTTAGTTTCGTGCTTCCATAATCAAATCCATAGTTTACATGTGGTTCACTTGTGGTGCTAGGCATTCTATGGGTTTGGACAAATATATAATGACATCTATCCATTATTATGCTCCATTAGCATAGAGTACAAATCCTCCGGGCTCCATCTGTTCATCTCTACCTCTATCCCAACTCCTTACAGCTACTAATCTTTTTAACATCTCCATAGTTATGCCTTTTTAGATATCATATAGATGGAATCATACATCATGTAGCCTTTTCAGATTTTTTTCTTTCAACATAGTAATAAGCATTTAAGTCTCCTCTATGTCTTTTTATTGCTTGACAGATCATTTCTTTTCAGTACTGAGTAATATTCCATTGTCTGGGTATATACCACAGTTTATCGAAGGGACCTACAGAAGGACATCTTTGTTGCTTCCAAGTTTTGGCAGTTATGAATAAACATACACATGCATGTTTTTGTGGCCATAACTTTTTAACTCCTTTGGGTAAATACCAAAGAGTGCAATTGCTAAGTCATATGCTAAGAGTATGTTTAGTTTTCTAAGAAACTGCCTAACTGTCTTCCCAAGTGGCTGTACCCTTCTGCATTCCCATCATCAATTAATGAGAGTTCCTGTTGCTCCACATCCTCATCAGCATTTGATGTTGTCAGTATTCTGGATTTTGGCCATTTTAATAATTACGTAGTGAAATCTCACTATTATTTTAATTTGTTTTTCCCTACTGACATATGATGTGAGCATCTTTTCATAGGCTTATTTGCCATCTATAACCTTCTTTGGTAAGGTATCCATTAAGGTCTTTGGTCAATTTTTTTCAATCAGATGTTTATGCTTATTATTAGGTTTTAGGGTTTCTTTCTGTATTTTGGATAACAATTCTTTTTTATGGTTTTTATTTATTTTTGAAACAGAGAGACAGAGTATGAGCAGCAGAGGAGCAGAGAGAGAGGGAGACACAGAATCTAAAACAGGCTAACAATTCTTCATCAGATATATATATATATTTTTTTGCAAATATTTTCTCACATTCTGCGGCTTGTCTTCTCAGTCCCCTGACAGTGTCTTTTGCAGAGCAGTTTTTAATTTTCATGAAGTCCAGCTTATCAATTATTTCTTTCATGGATCATGCCTTTGGTGTTATACCCAAAAAGGCATCATCATACACATGGTCAACTAGATTTTCTCCTATGTTATCTTCTAGGAGTTTTATAGTTTTGCATTTTACATTTAGCTCTGTGATTTTTTTTAGTTCATTTTTGTGAAGGGTGTAAGGTCTTTGTCCAGACACATTTTTTTGGTATGTGTATGTCCAGTTGCTCAAGCACCATTTGTTGAAAAGACTACCTTTGCTCTAATTTATTGCCTTTGCTCATTTGTCAAAAATCAGTTGACTGTTTATATGGGTCTATTTCTGGGCTCTCTGTTCTGTCCCATGATCCATTTGTCCGTTCATCTGCTAATATAACACTGTTTTGATCACTGTAGCTTGAAGTTGGGAAGTGTCAAGCCTCTAACTTTGTTATTCCCTTTAATATCTTTAATATCGCATTGTTTCTTCTGGGTCTTTTGCCTCTCCATATAAACTTTAGAATCACTTTGTTGATACCACTAGAATAAGTTGCTGGGATATTTATTGGGATTGCACTGAATGTACAGATCAAGTTGAGAAGAACTGATATCTTGCAATATTGTGTTCCTATCCACGAACATGGAATATCTCTTCATTTATTTAGTTCTTGGATTTTGTTCATCAAAGCATTATAGTTTCCTCATATAGATATTGTACATATTTTGTTAAATTTATACCTAAGTATTTCATTTTATGGTGCCAATGTAAATAGTATAGTGTTTTTAATTTCAAGTTCCACTTGTTCATTGTTGGTGTTTAAGAAACAGTTGATTTTGTAGGGTAACTTCACATCCTGCAACTTTGTTATAGTCACATATTAGTTCTAGGGTGTTTTCTGTCAATTCATTCAGATTTTCTATATAAATAATAATGTCATCTTCAGGGGAAAAAAAGACAGTTTTATTTCTTTCTTTCAAATATGTATACTTTTTTTTAATCTTATTGTATTAGCTAGAATGTCCAGTACGATGTTGAAAGGAATGGTGAAAGGGATATCTTTGCTTTGCACCTGATCTTAGTGAAAAACCTTCAAGTTTTTCACCATTAACTATGATACTAGCTGTAGATTTTTTGTGTGTGTGGATATTCTTTATCAAGCTGAAGAAGTTTCCCTCTGTTACTAATTTCCTGAGTTTTTATTATGAATAGGTGTTGGATTTTACCCAATAGATAAAATCTGTTGGTATGATCATATGATGTTTCTTTCTTTGGCTGTTGATATGGATTGCAGTGTTTTGTTTTCCAATGTTGAGTCAGCCTTACATACCTGAGCACTTAGTCATTGTGTATAAGGGTGCCTGAAAACAAATTCATTAGCCACATTAGACTAAATCTCTAGCAAATTGGATAACTCTTGCTTACTTGGGAAAACTTGGACTTGAAACAAGCCCTTTCCCTTTCCCTTTCCCTTTTGCTTTCCAGACCCTATTCATTGAGGTCATACTGAACATGCATTTCTTTGAGCCATGAGAATTGCATGGGTTGAGGGATAGGGTTGTCTCTATTTCAAACTCTAGGAAAATGTGTTGCTTCCTATTGGGAATGACCTCATCTTTAGCAGCAGAGATTTAGAAAAATACTGTGTTCAAAGTTAAATTTGTTTTCAAAAACTGCAGTGAATAATTTCTCTGCTGTTTATAGGGGGAAAATACCATATCAAGAGGTGAAATTAGTGACCATTTTGAATACAGCATGTCCATATGAAAATATTGGGTAATAATTAGTCATTGGAGGAGGCCTCATGAATTTTCCAGGTATACGCATAGCAGTTATTACCCCTTCTCGGCAGAATATAAAAATGAGTATACATATCCCAAAGTTTTCATCACAATACTTACTATTATCCATTTACAAACCCTAGGACAAAACCCTAGCAGCTTATTAACTTATTACAAGTTACAAACCGATAATTATTTTAAAAGAACATATTATATATATATATATTTTTTATTTACATTTATTACATCTTATTTATATATACATATAAATAAGATGTAAGTAAGGTGTTATGAAAGTGTTTTTGGAAAAGGTTTATTTGAACTAGGAGTTAAAAATGAATTCTAATTATTGTTATCATAAAATGACATGAGAATATTATAGAGTGTTTGAAAAATATATTTGAAAACACATAATTCCATCATCCTAATAAACCTCTTATGAGTTATATGTCTTTCAAGATGTTTGCCAATGTGTACATATTTTATATATTGATATCCATATTGTATATATACTTTCTTAAAACTTTAAAACTTAACTTACCAAAAATTTTTGTTCATTGCCATAACTGCCCTCATAATTATCACTTTGGGGTTGCAACATAATATTCTATCAGGTAACTTTACCATTATTTAATTAATATTTCCACTATTATCTGACATTCAGTTCTTTTTGATATCAGAAATGACATTGGAAGTAGACATCTTTAGAGGTAAGATTTTTTTTTCTTCTCTTTCTTTCCTTAGGATAAATTTATAAAAGTGGGATTTTCAGATCTCTGCTTCTGAAAATTTTTTATAACTCTTACTATATCAAGTTATTTTGCAAAGGTAAAATAATTCTTTCTCTAGTCACATAAGAGCGTTTCAGATTCACCTCAACTTCACGAGCATAGGGACATCTATCCATCTGTCTCTCTGAAATGTAATAGGTAAAAATGGTATTTTATTCATTCTTTCATTTCCATTCTTTGATTACTGTGTTAAGTAATAATTATATTTATTTCCTCCTTTTTGTATGGTCTATTATTGTTTTTAAATGAGTTTGCCCAATGTGGGGAGGTCTTTTCAATAGAAAACTCAGACTGGTGAAGGGACACATAATAAGTGCAGAGTACAGGGATTCGTTTGAATTATAGGGTACACAAGTGGGGAGGGCAGAAAACAAAGCTATGCATGAAGCTGTGACCAACCAAATCATTGAGGTCAGGGACAGGAAAACAATTTCCTCAACAAGACTTAAGTATTCTTTTCTTGCAAGAGTTGTGTCAGATGTGAATTAACAGTTCTTAAAGAGAATTTATCTACAGTGGATCATCAATGACAGGAAAAAAAAGTAATAAATCCCCAGCTTTCTCTCTTCTTCTTCATGACTCATGAAGCAATTAAATATGTCCATTGGTCTCTAGGACAAAGGTGTAATAAAAATATGTTTATGTCTTTCTGCATATGGTGAATGTTTTCTTAATAAATATTGTTTTAGAATGTCAGTGTTAGTTTTTGCAATCACTCAAATTTAAATGTAGGGTAAGTAAACAAGAATTCTAGCTTCCAGTTGACAATATAAACTAAATTATATAATGTGTGTAATTCAGTGTCATCCCAGTAGCCAATTAATTATCAATACACAGAAGAACCTTAAAAATAACAGCATTAGTTACAGCAATCAAGGTCAAGTAAAATAGTTCTATTTCCATATGACTACCAAAGCTCTCCTACTCAGAGAGAGTTTGAAATTATCCCAAGCTACCTGACTATAATTTAACTTGATTTTGGTCATTCTTTATGTTTTTTTGTCATTCAAGTGTGTGTGTGTGTGTGTTTGTGTGTGTGTGCACACGCCTGCATGTGTTGATTTTGAGATGTTTTTAAATGATATATAAATAAGTTTTGCTACTTTGGTTATTAATTTTATCAAATATGTTTGATGTACAGACAGATTCAGTGAATTTGTTACTAATGTGCTATAACAGTAATAATAAACATTAAATGACTACAGGCACTTTTTTTGCACTCGAGATTATATTATATAATTTACCACAAGCTTATCAAATCTAGAGAAAACGAAATTCATTTCTGTGATTGCCATCTGTTATAGCAGAATCCTGGACCTCTTACCTACAGAAGAAAAATTTGTTATTCACTTAACACTGCTTCGTTTGAGAGTCTTGTTTTTTTATCAGAGCCAGTGGGTGATAAAGGTGATAAGAAAGTGTAAGAACTCTGGCTTGGTTTCCTTAGTGAATGGGAAGAAGCAGTCACTGCTCTTTTTTTTTTTGTTTTGTTATCATGAGAATTTTTTTTATTACAAATAGTTTATTGTCAAGTTGGTTTCCATATAACACCCAGTGCTCATCCCCACAAGTGCCCCTCTCCGTGCCCATCCCCCCCTACCTCCCCACATCCATCAGTCCTCAGTTTTTGTCAGCATTCAAGAGTCTCTCATGGTTTGCCTCTCCCCCTTTCCCCCACAATTTCCCCCCTTCTTCTCCCCCATGGTCCTCCATTAAGTTCCTCCTAATCCCACTATACGTGCAAACATATGATATTTGTCCTTCTCTGCCTGACTTATTTCGCTCAGCATAACACCCGCAAGGTCCATCCATGTGGCTACACATGGCCAGATTTCATTGTTTCTCATTGCCATGTAGTATTCCATTGTATAGATAAACCACATCTTCTTGATCCATTCGTCCGGTGATGGACACTTAGGCTCTTTCCATGTTTTGGCTATTGTTGAGAGGAAGCAGTCACTGCTCTTGAGCAAAATGAGTGTTACTTCTGTTCTTCATCTGCTCAATGATATAGCCATCAATACAACTGCATTATTGAAACTTGTGCATGAAAAACAACAGTGTTATCCCGTGTCTGTAATGCTAGCTCCCTATTTCCCTTTTCATCTTATATTGTGGTTAAAATGTGAGTTGTTAAAATAGGTTTTCTTGGTAATGCAACTCTGGAGATAGAGCAGGATAGATCACTTTGACAAAAGTAGTACTTGTTTTTATCACATTTGCTATTTAGAAATTGGTTTTTGTAGTAAAATTGTTTTTTGTTTGTTCTTATTTATTTTTGTGTTTTTATATTGACTATTTTATTAATGTACTCACTTATTTGGTCTTTGCTGGTAGAAGGTGTGTTATGGACATACCAACTAAAACATCTAGATAGAAGGTAAACATTTAAATATCTGAATGCTCCGCCTACATTATAACAAACGTCTGGACACTGGAAATTGTTCTGTTTCTAATCAGATGACTATAATGGTACCAAACTCAATCACAGTCAGTAGACACCACTTGGACTGAAGTATTAGGATCATTCAACTTGCTAGGCATCCATGAAGTGGATCCCAGCTGGGGAGTTCAGAAAAAAAAAAAAAAAAAAAGCTGTCGAACAGTTACATAGTTACCAAGGAGGAATACAGGGAGAAGATATGAAATTCCTAGGAATTCGTGGCTTTCACCACATTCATTCACTCGTTTGTTTTCTTGCTCACTTATCCAGTAGGTATATGAAATGCAGTTGAAACCAGAGTTTGGGTTTTTTTTTGGGGGGGGGTGGGAATGATGCATTACAGTGGCATTAAGTTTTCTCCTAGAGAAAATTCTTCTGCTGCACATTTACCCTCCTTATTACCATTCTTGAACTTTTGGTTTGATTAAATTTTGACTGAATATATTACATGGGGCATTCTGACTGGCAGATTCCTGCCCTTTATGCACTGAGAATGAATTTATATTTCTAAAAGTTCCCCAGAGAAGAGGATCATCCACTTGGAGGATATATTGAGGACTTCACATAAGCCATCCTATCCTGTAAGATTAACTTTGTATTTTGCAGTTTGTTTTGTTGGGCATCTTCTCTCTCTTTTCCTCTCTCCCACTGTCCCTCTCCTTCTCTCTCTCATTTCAACTAGAAAGGCTGTGCAGGTGTTATTCATCACTGAAAATACACTCTGTTACAGACAATTTAGTTTATGTGCTAGAGCAAGTACACAGTTACAGACAATTTATTTAATGCAACCAGGAAGTTTTGGTATCTGATCATAGCTCCTAGTTGGAGCAAGAGCAGCTAAGGACAAGAGGGAATTTAGCAGGTCTATATACAATTAAAGCAGAGGATAGGTAAGCAGTTTGTGAGCAGCTAAAGCAATGCAGAAAGGGGAGAGTTTGTCTATCGCATGGTCTGAACTGCCTTTGATCATTCTCCATTGTAGAAATTCCTTTTGTGGACAGACAAGGACAGAGGCAGAAATAGCAGCAAAAAAATTAGAAGATTTTCCCTGTTGGAGAACAACAGATATATCTTAAAAGAAGTAGGAACAGTATGTGTTTTCTGGATGAGCAGCCTATTGGAAAAAAAAAAATCTAGGCAGCAATAGGAATTGATAGGACAAAATCAGACCTTAAAACGGACAAGGGAGAAGAAAATTAAATAAAGCTTTGCAGAGTGCCAGAGCTCGAGCCAAGATTTCAAAACAGGAAAGATCCTACTCAGGACAGAAGAGGGAATCAAGGTACAATCTAAGGGATCCACCTGAGGCCGACACATCCCAAGACTCCTAGCTGCCCTTGGCTCCACATACACATTAGCCATCAAACATCGTGGCTCTAACTCTGGGCAGGGCTGGTCCTGTAGGCAGATGAAATCCAGCCCTGTAGTAAAGAGAGGGCAGGGACTGGCATTTGTCCTATTACTCTCATTTTTCCATTTCTGACCTCTTTAAGGGTAGGCTTAAGATCTTTCTCTGGTGATAAATTTTATACTTTTTTTTCATTTTGATTGTCTTCATGAATGTTACCTTTAGCTGGGGTATTCTTTCTTTGGTCCTTTTGCTAGAAAAGAAATCAGTATTATGTACAAAAGAGAAAGGAACCAACTAATTACTCTTCTCAAATGTTAATCGTAGTTCCAGGACTTGCTTACTCGGATTCTTATAATCATAAGCCTTGATGTAGGCTACAGTATTAATGTACTGTAATGTAAATATAAATTCCACTTGTACTAGAGCATTCCCTGCACAGATACTCTGAAGTTAATGGATCTGTACTAAATAGGATAGATTGAGTGTTCCCTTTTCCTTTTGATATATGAGTAGATTACATAACAAAAACAGTTGATCCTTCTTCTCAAAGTAAAGATGCTGAAATTACCCCAAGAAAAAGACTTTAGTGTCTTTTACCTGACATTGACCACAGTTTCCAACTTTCAGATGTACTGAATAAGTAGAGAATATCAGATATTCCAAAATCCTCATTCCCTTTAATTAGCTTTTAATTAACTTTCTATGTTCTTTAATGAAGATTCAAGTTTTTTTGTAATCGTGCAGAGTTCATGACTTCTGCATATTTCTAAGCCAGTATTTTACATAATAATTTGTTACTTACAATGCAGTAGCATGGTAGACAAGCTATAAGCTGATGACTTTGAATTAGCATGGTCTTTGATAAGATTTTTAATCCACTGCCTTGGGAATCATAAACTTCACGAAAAAGCTGTTTAGAATTGGATAAAACCCAGAAGTGATGAAAACTGAAACTAAATCAACTTCCTATATGAAGTGACACAAATTTCAGTGAACCAAAGAAAGAATCATTGAGCTGGCCCAAGAATTATTCTTTCCCTTCACCTCTATCTCTACCTAACTCTCACCTCTTGGCAAAACATATTAAAAAAAAAAGAATACTCAATGATCAAGTGAATCTAAAGTTATCTTATTGAAATATCTAAATTCTTTTAAGGGTGAAAATTCTACTCTTGCCTGAAATACCATAATTTTCTAGGAGGGCCTTGAGGTCTACAAAACGTCACTTGATGATGTCACCATTCACTATCTTGTGGTAATTGATCTAAGGTTATGATGAATTTTGCCTTTGAACTTTATAGTAAAAGTAGTGTATAAGGTAAATGGAAAAAATTATAAAACAGCAGATGACATGGTTTTACTACTTGAGAGAACAAAAATATGCTTAAGAAGCCTACTCAGTTTATGGCCTACGTATAAATGAATTTTAGAGCTAGTGATTATTGATGCATTCTTCTTATTCAGTAGATGTAAAAAAAAAAAATTAAAGACTAAATGATTGGTTCAAAAACACAAAGCAATAGTTTTGCTTTCTTTAAAATAAGTCCAAAGCTATAGGTATTTTATAAAAAATTCACTCTATATTAGCCAGAAATATCACTTATATTTCACAACATTAAAATTTCATCTTTTAATGTTTTATTTGAAAGTATTTTCATTCTAAATTTATTTTCATGTATTTTGTTTGGACTTTATTTTCATTAGCATAGTTTCCTGAGGTTTGCCCACAGTCATAAATCTTTTTGCTCCAAAGGTAAATCTTAGCAGGATTGTTTGTTCTTTTCTGTAAACTCCACTCCAGTGAAATACTGAGAGATATTTTTGCATCTGATATTATCTAAGTGATGAAACTTCAACCAGTTACCCAGAGAGAATATTTTAAAATGGAATCATTTCTCACCCACATAGAGAGATTTTCCTTGCATTTATCCTAAGTTTACCTTCAATCAGTTCAAATATGCCTGGTTGCAGGGCACTTCCTTTCATCACTGGGTTATTCTAGAGGCTGAAATTTAAGTGACTAATGTGATGCCAGTTAGTATTATCTGTCACTCTGAAAGCCAGTCCAAAAGAGGCTCAAAGCCATGAAGGGGGGACCTCATGTATGTCAGGCCACAGTCCACCTGAGTAAATAATCTAAATACCCTGAGGGCAGCTTCTATATTTCCCAGAAACTTAACACCCCATATAAGCTCAGAAAACAAGTTTTTGCTATTACCCTGTTTTTAAGAGACTATTCAGAAAAACTTGAATTCTGATATCTTTGCAACAACAGTTGGCAAATATTTTGATCTCTTTACACTCTTAAGAATTACTGAAGACTCCCAAAGAACTTTCTATTATATAGGTTATATTAATCAGTATTTGCCATGTTTGAAATTAAAACTGGGAGATTTACATTTTTGTTCAATGAATTTTAAGGTGCAGTGAAGTCATTATGTATTAAAAATAAATAGCATCTTTTTTAAAGACAGTAACTACATTTTTCAAAACAAATTATTGGGAGGAATAGGACTGTTTTCTGTTTTTGCAAATCTCATTACTGTCTGGTTCTAATATCTGCTTTGCAGTCAATCTGTTGTGATCCATTATTCTGGTTGAAGTATAAGAAGAAAACGGGCCTCATTGGGATATGTAGTTCGAAAGGGAGGATATTATATTCTCTGAAAATGGTAGCAGAGACATACAGGAGACCAAGAACAATACTTGGAGAATTGCAGTTCCAGAAACTACAGGCTTTATTCTGTCCAATAGTTGAAGAACGTGAAAACTGAGGAGCCCCAGCTTCATTATTCAGAAATGACAGTGAGACTCCTTTATCTAAGAAAACATAAAAGCCCATTAGAAAAACATTGCTTTATTAGAGAGATTCCTATAATTCAAAGCCTGTATGTCTCAAACCAGTCATTTTAGTCCAGAGCTCTTTCCTGTATTCTGATCCACTGCCCTTTAGATACTTCAGACATTATAATGCCCTACATTCTGTTACCGAGGCGCCTTGAAACTTGGGAGACAACTGTCAATTCAAAGCCATAATGTAAAGCTTGTATTTCTACCAATTCCTAGAAGATCTAAGAGGATAATCCACCCTTGTTCCAGTTCTAAGACACCATAGTATTTTAAAACCAAGTGCTTATGGTTCCTTTATCCCCATCAGTGTTTGTGGCCATAGAGTGCTTGACTGAGTCTCAATTCTACGTTCCTTTACAGCTGTTTTCTCTTTCCTCCTGGATATATTTTATGTCTCTGAGTCTCTGAACTAATAATTTTAAACCAAATACTGAAAATTATTTTATCTTTTATAATGGAACTTCTTATCTTCCCCTAAGATATTATAGTTCAAATTCTTCATCTTTCAGATGAGAAAACTGACACCAAGAAGGACCAAATGACTTTCCTAAGGGTACACAAAAAGTAGAGCAGAATTTATATTCACCCATTTATGGACTCTTAACAGTAGTATGGCTAGACTGTCTAATGGGCTGGAATAAATAATCACTCTAGAACTATACATTTGAGAGCCCTTTCCACACTCATGACCTCACATAGTTGAAACATTCTACAGTTGACACACCACTATCCCTAAACTCCAACCTGGTATTAGTGTTAAGGGAGGCACAGACCTTCCTGGGAGAACCAGGAATTAATTCAGGATCCCCAAGAATGAAGAGCAACCGTAAGTCAAACCAATTAGGATCATGTCACATCTCCTTTTCTCTACAGGGAGAACCAGTTCTCAACAGTTCTGTCCAGATATTATGCTATTGCTGACCCATATTTAGAAATATTAAATGGGTAAAGATTTCCTCTGGTGTTAGGGATCAAAAATGCCTTAACAGATCTTGGTTCGTTAAAGCAGAGAGATGCTGGCCTCTTCATAAAAATGGTTTGAATAATCCTGAGTTGCCTCCTTTTCAAGCAAGAAGAAATGGCTTCCCTCAGAGCTATCCACAGTGCTCATCTCAGGGCATCATTTTTCAGCCCACTTTGCCAGCTTAGTTCTGCCCTGCTTCCAAGTATTTTTGGAACACTAAGCTTCTTTGTGAGACATTCTGTAACTATTTATTGTCAGCGTTATATCCTACATGCTCTTCTCCCTCTTTTTGGTAGCTTTATGTTTGTTGAGATCTGCCCACTTGCCTCTGCTACTAGCTTGGCCTCCATTGGTCCAGGCACGTTGTCCTGCCTGAGACAGAGCAATGGCCAAGACTCATCTTAAGAGTAAGCAGTAAGAATGATTTAAGGATGGCAGGAAAACCTGCCTTGCCCAGAAAGACTCAGAGAAGTCACTACCATATCCAGTTGAGCACAAATGGTATTTAGCAGAGACAGTTTCAACCTTAGGACTATCTCCCTCTACCCTCAGTGCATTCTGCCTTGGAGAATGGAATCTAAAAGATACCTGAGAAGGCATCCTTAAATTTATTTTTATTTGTATGTAAGCAAGATTTGGCATCTGGCCTTTAATATCTCTTTGATTTAGGTACTTTATCATTTCTAGGTCACATGTTCATTCACCCTTCACTGAGGGTAGGGAAAATTTATGCTCTTTACAAACTAACTGATTGAGTGAAGGTAAAAGCTATGTCATCATAAAAATCTAATCCCTTCCTCTGTACCAGGTAACAGGCAATTAAATCAGAGTGTTTTGTTCCAGGCCAGAAGCTCATTGACCAGCACAAGCCATCTATATTTTCTTTGAGCTTAGGGATACCATTAACACCACAGAGCCCCATGAAGGAAAGTTTTGTGAGTGATGGATTTAAGCTTTATCCTTTGGGAGCTAGATGTGATTATCTCCATCAGCTTTTGTTCATACTTTTAGAGTTCATTTTTTAGTTTCACTTGATCTTCCGTTTCTTCTAATACCACAGTCCTAGGGCTCAGAAAACTAACTCTAGGCCATGTACTCACTTAACCAGTCAGCTAGTTATTTATAACCCATGATATGACACCACTGAAGAGTTTTCCTCCTTTTTTTAATATTCAATAAGTGGTTTTGGTAGATATATAGAATCTTCTTTTTCTTCATTTTATATGCTTTTTTTGTGCTGTTTTTCTATTTTTTAAAGTATTGCATTTCCACTATTTAAAAAATGTGAAAAGAAGCATCCTCTATCCCAGGTTGAGGACTTTATTTTAACTGCCAAGTACAACAGTCAGATTGTCTTCACCACCCCAGTACCCAAAGGGCTTCTTTACTCTTTAAGTACCTGAGAGTGTCCTAAGGTTACTGCATGGTTGGAGGAGTTGGAACTTTTGGTATCTGCCAGACATGGCTCCCATTTCTGTGGTAAAGTACCCACCCAAATATCTTATAGCCTGGTATCTAGACCTGACACAAAATGCCCCTGGGACACTAAATATAATATCCCTTTATAAGCACTGACCACACCTTTAGTACTCTGTGTTCAGCATTGTGCCCTAGCAATAGCCATTACCATACCATTTGCCAGGCTCCCTCTTCCTTTTACAAACCCTCTTTCTTAGCCTCCCTCTCAATTCATATTTCCATCCCTTTAATCCCTCCCATCAAAGTCTCATTCTCTTGTCATTATTGATTTGGGGGCTCTCTGAAACTATTTGAAAATCTATTAAAACCAAAGTTATCATCACTGACAACAGAAAAAAGTTTCCCCTTCCTAAAGCAATGAAATATTCTCTTCTTTATTCACTGTAAAGTAAAAGAATTGCCCATGGTCTTTGCTGAAGAGATTTTTATATTTCCTACCCTAAATGGGCCACATGATCAATTCAAGGGAAAAAGTTCTTTTCATATCAACAATTGGTTAAATATTTGTACCCCATTAAATACATATAAAAGAATATGATTAAATACACCTAAACTCTCAGTTTCCAGAAATACCATGTTATATATAGTGTCATGGACTAAATGTTTGTGTTCCCCCAAAATTCATATGTTGAAGCACTAACTCCCAATGCAGTGGTATTAGGAGGTGGGGCCTTTCGGAGGGAATTATGTTTATATGAAGTCAGATAGTAAGGGCTTCATAATGAGATCAGTGTTTTTGTAAGAAGAGGAAGAGAGGTCAGAGCTCGCTCTCGCTCTCGCTCTCGCTCTCTCTGTCTTCACTATATGAGGACATGGTAAGACTGAAAGCCAGGAAGAGAGCTCTCGCCACAACCCAATCATGCTGTCACCCAGATTTCAGACTTTCCAGAACTATGAGAAAAAATATCTGTTGTTTAAACCACCCATTCTATAGTATTTTGTTATGGCAGCCCAGGCAGACTAAGACATATTATCTTGAAGATAGTTCTCCTTATTTTTATTTATCTATTTATATCTGCTTCTTTTAAGTTAAAATAGCATTACACTACAGTGTATTTTTAACCTTTTCTTCTACTTTATCAGTCCTGATCATGCCAAGCCATACTATTATATGCCTCTGTCTTCCTTATTCATTTTCTGGGGCTGCTGAAACAAATTGCCACAGATTGATAGTTTAAAACAAAAGACATTTATTACTTCTCGGTTCTAAAGGCCAGAAGTCTAAACTCAAGGACTTTGGCAAGATTGCACTTTCTCCCTGAGGTTCGAGGCTGAAACTGTTCCTTGCTTCTTCTAGCTTCTGGTGGCTGCAGGTGATACTTGGATTGTGGCAGCATCACTTCAGTTTCTGTTTCCATAGTTATAATGCCTTCTCCACTGTAACAGTGTGTGCCAATCTCAGAATTCCCTCTTTCTCCTTCTTTTTAAAAATTTATTTAATTAATTAATTTCAATTCAAGTTAGTTAACATACAGTGTAGTATTGGTTTCAAGAGTAGAACCGAGTGATTCATCTCTTACATATGACACCCAGTGCTTATCCCAACAAGTGCCCTCCATTAAGCCTATCACTCATTTTGCCCATCCCCCCACCTACCTCCTCTCCAGGAACCTTCAGTTTTTTCTCTGTATTTAAGAGTCTCTTATGGTATGCCTCCCTCTGTTTTTATCTTATTTTTCCTTCCCTTCCCCTATGTTCATCTGTTGTTTCTTAAGGTGTACATAGGAGTGTAATCATATAGTATTTGTCTTTCCCTGACTGGCTTTTTTTTTTTTAACTTAATATAATACACTTTAGTTCCTTTCACAGGGTTGCAAATGGCAAGATTTCATTCTTTTGGATGACTGAGTAATATTCCTGTGTGTGTGTGTGTGTGTGTGTACACACCACCTCTTTATCCGTTCATCAGTTGATGGACATTTGGGCTCTTTTCATAATTTGGCTATTGTTGGGGTGCATGTGCCCCTTAGAATCAGTGTTTTTGTATCCTTTGGGTAAATACCTAGTAGTGCAATTGCTGGGTCATAGAGTAGTTCTATTTTTAACTTTTTGAAGAAATTCCATACTGTTTTCCAGAGGGGCTGCACCAGTTTGCATTCCCACCAACAGTGCAAAAGCGTTCCCCTTTCTCTGCATCCTTGCCAACATCCGTTGTTTCCTGAGTTGTTAATTTTAGCCATTCTCAGAGGTGTGAGGTGGTACCTCATTGTGGTTTTGGTTTGTATTTCCATGATGATGAGTGATGTTGGGCATTTTGTGTGTGTGTGTCGGTTGGCTAACTGGATGTCTTCCTTGGAAAAGTGTCTATTCATGTCTTCTGCTCATTTCTTAACTGGATTATTTATTTTGGGAGGGGGTTGAGTTTGGTAAGTTCTTTATAGATTTTGGATACTAACTCTTTATCCTATATGTCATTTGCAAATGTCTTCTCCCATTCCATCAGTTGCCTTTTAGTTTTGTTGATTGTTTCCTTTGCTGTACAGAAGATTTTTGTCTTGATGAGGTCCCAATAGATCATTTGTGCTTTTGTTTCACTTGCCTCCGGAGACATGTCAATTAAGAAGTTGCTGTAGCTGAGGTCGAAGGATTCTTGCCTGTTTCTCCTCAAGGATTTTGATGGTTTCCTATCTCACATTTAGGTCTTTCATCCATTTTGAATTTATTTTTGTGTATGGTGTAAGAAAGTGGTCCAGTTTCATTCTGCATATTGCTGTCCAGTTTTTCCAGCACCATTTGCTGATGAGACTGTCTTTTTTCTACTGGATACTCTTTCCTGCTTTGTCAAAGATCTGATTGCCATACCTCTACCTGTTTTTTGTAAGCATACTTGTGATTAGACTTAGGGCCCACTCAGATAACCCAGGCTAAATGTCAACTCTCCTTAATTTACTCCCATTGTTTGCCATATAAGAGAATATTTACATGTTCTGAAGATTAGAAAGAAAATATACCTTTGGGGAAGAGTGGCATTTGTTTAGCCTACCAAAATCCATCCTCTGGTTCCCAAAGATGCACATCCATCCCATATTCAGAATACATCCCATCCCACCATCCTCCCAAATCTCATCCCATTATAGTATCAACTGAGCCAAAATCTCACCTAAATATTATTAGCCTGCAAGTCATAAACCTCTTTATATAAATTAAGTATGTACAAGGCTGGGTATGTTCCATCGTGGGACAAATTTTCTTTCCATTTACAGACCTATAAAACTAGAGAAAAAAAAGTTATCTACTTCCAAAATAAAGTGGTGAGACAGGCATAGATAACAGGTATAGATATTCCCACTCCAAAAGGAAAAGTCTACACCATTTATAGTCATAAGTTTTTGCTTGCCTTATAGGCCACCAACAATTCT
This sequence comes from Crocuta crocuta, assembly GCF_008692635.1. Classification (NCBI taxonomy): domain Eukaryota; kingdom Metazoa; phylum Chordata; class Mammalia; order Carnivora; family Hyaenidae; genus Crocuta; species Crocuta crocuta. The sequence continues at coordinate 2,210,531 of NW_027551572.1, forward strand.
GCATTGCTTCCAGGACATGTCACTTCTTATAAGATCTTTATTTTGACATCTTTCCACCTTCAGGGTTGATTTTAAAATCTTGAGGCAAATCAAAGGGCCTATAGACTTTGAAAAAGCCTCATAGACTTTTGGGGGGAAGATGTGGAGATGTGATAGATTCAGTTTTGGGTTTTTTGCTTAATTATATTAAAAATGGATGAAAGTTAAACAGCTTCTCTTGAATGTCAGCCAGAAGCTTTTGATATGTTGGTGCCTGGGTGAGAGTCTTTTATGATGTATGAATCAGTCACACTAGCTTCTCCTGGCTTTGAAAATCCTGTAATCTATTCCTAGAGATTTGGCTATTTCTAGTGTGTTAATTGCATTGTCTGGCATGTGATAGACACAATCTTTTGCATACACAATATTTTTCATGTCAAAGCTGTATCAAAATGTATTTTAAAACAATTAAAATGACAGCTAAAATGACAATTAGAAGTACAAACTTAAGTTAAAATTCAACATAGATGGTCCTGCCATTCCAAATAACTCAACTGAGGTAACATATGGATAAACAGAAATCTTTCTCTTTATATACAGCTACATGTGCTCATGAAGGCAGTATCTTAAGTCACAACTCACTCCTCTGCTTAGTGATTGTTTAAAGATTGGTTGTGAGATACTTCCCAATTTAAGAAGTATTAAAAAGCAAACCATGTAGATCTTAGACTTAAGGTGACATGGTATTTCCATATAATTAGATATGCTTTTACAATATCATTTTCAATGGCTGCATATTATTTTATTGTATGAATGTATACAACCAGCCCTTCTTTTTAAACATTTACTTTGTTTCTGATATTTCTCTAATTGGGATTTACAGTAAATATCCTGGTACTGAAATGGAGTTCAGATATTTAACATTTATTATAGAAAGTAGTATTTTAATGGGAATTAAGAAGATATCTTGTTTAATATGCAAACAAAAATACAGTTTTGGAGACGACTGGGTGGTTGAGTGTCTGAATTTGGCTCAGATCCACAAAATCATGATCTTGTGATTCATGAGTTCAAGCCCCACATCAGGATCTATGCTAACAGCTTGGAGCCTGGAGCCTGCTTCAGACTCTGTGTCTCCCTTTCTCTCTGCCCCTCCCCCACTCAAGCTCTCTCTCTCTCTCTCTCTCCCTCAAAAAGAAATAAACATTAAATTTTTTTTTAAAAAAATCTCTTTTTTTCAGTTTCTTATTTGTTTTCTTCTTTACCCTTATTTTAACTTTCCAGTGTATTCTTTCTTTGAATAAGTTGATTAGGTAGTCTTTTAAGTCATTATAAGTCATTAACACCTAGCTATCTATCTAGCTATCTATCTAGCTATCTATCTATCACATTAGTTTTAACATACTAGAAAGACCTAAGGAAGGAGACATGGTAGTGGTCACAGTGGGAGAGAAGAGATTAAAGGGGAAGGCCTGGACCATGAGTGAGTGTCAGTGAAAGTCAGTCGTGCCCACTCAGAGGGCCACCTAAGAATCAGGAGGTGATAACCTTGTTGAAAGGGCAGGTGGTGACAGGTGCCAAAAAAAATGATGGAGGATGGTGGAAGGCAAGCATTGCCTACCTCGTAATACACCCTAGGGATTCAACTGAGCAGCATGCAAACTCCAACATACTTAACTCTACCATTTCTCTGTTGCAAAATGACAGGTGGAAATAGTGGACATAAGAATGACATTAGAGAAGAGCTTGGATAAATGGAAGGCACTGGCTCAGTCATTGTATTCATAAGTATAGAGGAAGACAGCAGTCTGGAATTGTATACAGGGACAGCTCACCAGGGCTAGCCATGGAAACTTCCGCTAAGAGTTAAATTGTCAAATCCATATATTTTCTCTCTTCCCCTATTATTTAAGGCTTTTAAAAAATCTTTAATAAACAAAGACTGGGTTTATTCTTCAACATGTTGCCCTACCAAATGTTATGATTTTTATCCATCACCATATCCCTCTGTCCTTTCCAGTGTATTCTCAGTGTTCTTTCCTACCTGCTTTCTGTACACTTACGCTCAGGTCATATTTAAAGAGATCCAAAGAGATCCACTTTGTAGAGAGGCAAAGTGAACAAAATGTCTTTGGGAAAACCACAAAAAGAGCTGAAGGACATTCCATTGACCTGCAGAGTTGTGGGTGGTGGCTAAGCCTTCCCCAGATCTTCCTCCTACAATTAGGTTCACTCCTCCTTCATAGAATCCCAAGGGGTGTGTGGTGGGGAGGGCGGGGGGGGTGGGTGAGACATCCT
>NW_027551572.1:2212847-2348756 GCF_008692635.1 Crocuta crocuta
TGTTGTGGTGTGTGGGGGGGGGGGGGGTGGATGAGACATCCTGGCCTTAGAGCTGACCTGATGTGCCCAGAAGGGTGTTCGGCCAGCACTGCCCTTGCTCCAAAAGGAAGAAGGGAGCCCATTGTCTCTTGATAAAAGCCTGAAATAGAACTGCCCTTTTAAATGCTGCATGACATTGTAAAAGTTCAAATCCATTTTCTGACTTCCTGCAACCACTGGGTCGCTCAGCCACAGTCCTGCTCTCTAGGTTTCTCTGAATTTGTTTCAGAGTCCTTTCTTCATGCATACCAAGTTACATTTTGTCAAGACTGAATCACATTTCATTTTTTTTGTTTGTTTTAAACTAAATTTAGTACAGTGTGTCTTACTTCTTAATAATATCTGCAGCAATTCCTAAATTAGAAAGCTCTTCAAACTTCATCAGTAATGTGTTGTTTTCTTGCTTTTTCAAACCTTCACACTGTGTTAACATAATAATTAATATTTGCACAGTGCTTTACAGTTTACAAAATACTTTCAAACCCATAATCTCCTAGGAGGGAGGTATTATTTGGAACTCTTTTACCAAGGCAGAGACTGAGGCTTAAAGATAAAACTGGTTTGTCAAAGGCTACACAACTACTAACAGAGTTATGATTGAAGCTGGTCTTCTGGCTCCAAGCGTCATACTTTCTGTATCACATAGTGCTGCCTCCCTAGTGCCTGCACATGTGTTATCACCCTAGATATTATGGATAGCAAAGGTGAGTATTGTTATTTAACAGGTAGGAGAATAAATCTCAGTGTCCATAAAGATGTTCCTACTGTAACTTTTGGTCAAAATGTGTCATTTTGTACCTGTTGACATGAAAGCAATACATACAGAAGCAGGAGCTGGTGCTTTTAAAGGTATAAATAGCTAGCGTTTATTGAATACTTATAATGCACCATACTCTATACTCGGGGCTTTCCAAAAACTATGTCAATAATTCTCATTACAAAGAAAATAGTAGGATCTTAGTGCAGACTGCTATAACAGAATAGTATAGACTGGGTGGCTTAAACAATTTCTTTTGCACGTTCTGGAGGCTGAAAGGCTGAGATCAGACTGCCAGTATGAGTGGGCTCTTGGTGAGGGCCCTTTTCCTACACAGATAACTGTCTTCTAGCTGTTTTTTCACATGGTGGAGAAGCAGAGGTCCTTTCCTCTTCTTGTAAGGACACTAATCCTATCATTAGGGCTCTACCCCAATGACCTCATCTAAAACTAATTATCTCCCGGAGGCTTCACTCCAGATACCATCATATTGGGGATTCAGGCTTCAACATATGATTTAGGGGAGGGAGGTATACAAACAGTCCATCATAATTAATATCATCCCCATTTTTGTAGATGAGGAAATAGTTGTAAGAGATTCTGTAAGTCACTCAAGCTAATGAGTGGGGACTTGAACCCAGGAAAAATGGTTCCATTGAGCACATTCTTAATCACGAAACCATAGGGATTAAGAGGTCTGGTTCTGTAATCAACCTTAGGTGAGAATTTTAGTTGCACCAGTGACTAGCTTCCTTAAATTGAGCAAATATTTAATCTCTCTGATGCTCATTTTTCTATCTGTGAAACGATTAAGCAAGTTAACAAAAACTAGGACCTACTTAGTAGTCAATAATTGCTAGCTAGTATTTTTCTATTTATGCTATATACTGTTTCATTTATTCATTTCTTTTTTTTTAAGTTTTTTTTAAACTCCAGTTAGTTAACATACAGTGTAATATGAATTTCAGGTGTACAATTTAGTGATTCAACACTTCCATACAACACCCGGTGCTTATTATTTCTGAAATGTATATGGAACACGAGCTACAAGTGCTAGACTCTTATTTGTCCACACATGCAGTTTTCAGAAGCTGCGTCACTTCTGTACCCCCAGGATCGCCAATGTCCATTCCCTTCTCTCCTGCACGAGAGCAGTTCTCTCACCACATGGAGTCAGGGTCACTCACTTCTGGCCTGGTATTGCTACGCTGTTACAAGGGAGATTGTAACTCCAGCACCTTCTGTTTTGCAACATTAGTACTATCCGTCTCCTGCTGATATCTCCTTCGAAATGCCAGAATTTATTTGCCTTTTTTCTAGGGCTGTTTGAGGACACCCTCTCCTGTGCATGAGCGAAGCCAGTCTGTTTCACTGCAGACATCTCCCATTTCCACAGCATGATTTAAAATCAAAGGCTCCTATCTCGATGTCTCCTCTTTTGTTCTCTTCCATTTTCTTTTCTGCTTATAGACTGGATCATGGACTGATGCCTTACAGTCAGAACAGCAGTGCCTGATGGGTCCCTACACATAAGTGGATTTGCTTCCAGGCCCCTTTGCTCGGACTGTCAAGTGTCTTTTCCCAAGACACTGTTGTCCCCATTCATCCTCCCGCAGAAGTTAACTTGGCAAACTTCCAGTTGGAAGGGCAGTGTTTTATACACAGTATTGCAACTTATGTAATACTTTTCTATATGAATGTGTCCAAGAACAAAACTCTAAGCTCAATGTCAAGCCTGATGCCATTGTGGTGAAACAAATGCAAAATGCCTTTAATTGGAAGAGACATTTTATATCTGAATATTTCTGCAACCTCAGTCCACACAGCCAACATAGCAGAGAGTAGAATACATTAAGAGGCATAAAATTGTAAATTGGACATGTGGACAAGCTTTATTGATATTATAAAATATTATGGTAAAACTTTCTGTCAAATCTTCTCATTTTGGGGCACCACATTTTAAAAAACAGTAAAAGTTGTCTTTAGTACTGATGTAATTAGAAGTTGAACCTATTTGGATTCACAGCGCTCCCTGGGGACAATTAGTTTGAAACTTTGAGCAGATGGCCAGCATTAAGTCGTGGTGAGCCTTTTCCACAGCGAAGCCAACATGCAGTAAGATCTACTATTGGCAAGGATTTAACTTCACCTGCAAATAAGCTAGTGGGGTGGAAACTGCTGAATCTGATAGTGATGTGGCTGTAACTTAAGCAGAATGGATGCTTCCATTGAAAGTTCCTAGTGTTCCTTCATAGGGCTGAACCAAGAGTCAGTTTGGTGAGAAACCCATAATTGAACAGAGTAGGGGAAAGAGACAGAAAACGGGAGCTGAATGAACCAGTTGAATTAGTTCCTTTGTGTAAACAAAACAGAATGTTCTTTAATGGAAGATATTGCTCTTATTCATATAGTATTGGTCTGTTGACATAACAATAACCTATCATGGCCCTACATTGAAGATAATGAAAGGAAAAAGAGGGGACAAAGAGTATTCACTAGGAGTTTCATGGAGACTGTGCTGTGGCAGCAGCAGACACTTTTTTGTGAGTGTTTACTGTATGTTGGGGATGGTCAGGCTCCTAAAATATGCTACCTTCTTACATCTTCATAATGCCTTATAAAATAGATTCTGTTTTTTCATAGGTGTTTCTTTTTGAAGCAGTTTTAGATTCACAACAAAAGTGAGCAGAAAATACAGAAATGTCCCCTAAACTCTATCCTCACACACACACAGCCGCCCCCACTCTCAACATTCTCCACCAGACTGGTACATTTGTTGTAATGGATGAACCTGCATTGACACATAATTGAAAAATCCAAAATCCATAGTTTACGTTAGGGTTCAAAATGCTGCGTATTCTGTGGGTTTGGAGGAATGTATAATGGCATGTACTTACCAATATTGGAAACTTTTTATTTCCATTTTAGACCCAAAGAGAATAAAGGAAAGGGAGGTCACACAGCCAGTAAGTGGCAGGGCTGTACCGAAAAGGGTCTGCTGGATCTAATCATATGAGGCTTACCTGTGAGCCTGTGAGGGCGGTTTTAGGAGAGTTGTTGGGTGGGTGTGGGAGGAGAACCTGATGTTCTTATCAGCAGGATCTCTGGAAACAGGCACCTAGGGGAGTCACTGGACACCTACATATTCAGTTAAATGTGTGACATCCTGATGTTTCTCGTCCAGGCAGTTTGGCTCCAGTATGCTCTTAACCATCATGGTGACCTACCTCTTGGTGCCTCATTCGTTTAAATGGTTCCCAACTTTCCAAAACCATTTCAATCAAATACAATTTGGTCATCACAATAATCCTATAAGACATACTATCCCCATTTTACAGACTAGCTGCAGAGTCTCAGATTTCAAAAGACTTGCCAAGAATGCAAGTCTGGTTGCTGGTAAAGTCAGTATGAGAAGTCAGGAATAGTATTCTACTGTTAAACTTAATAGTCCTCAGAGCCATTAATCTTTGACTCAGGTTTCCACAAATGTGGCTGATGAGGATGCTTCATCATGTCTCTGATGGTCTAGAGGAGAGCTTCTGTGGTGATTGACAGGATCCATGAGACTTTGTAATCCCCTCCACTCCCCCAGTGTGCTAGGCAGAGACGACTGACATGGTGATGTTATTGGACTAAATTCACTTGAAAGCACCAGGTATTTTGCCTTTTCTCGGTTTAACCTGGTGAATATTACTCAGTTTGCAAGGCCAGGAAAGCGAAAAGCAAGCAGTGTAAGTTAAAGATAGATTGGGTCAGAAGAGCCAGACTGCTCAATTCTTTAAGCAGCATGTCACTCCCTCTTGTGCTCAGGCAGAACATTTAACGCATTGGTTTACTGACATCTGAGAGTCATCTTTATGAATCTACAAAAATCATTTTGCTACAAAGATTCAGAAACATGTGTTCAGGGAATGAATGATCTACAGAATAAACTCCCCAGTGACATTTTCTAGAGCCAATCACTAAGGAAGCAAACATATGTTGATCTAGTCATTAGTTACCCAAGCCAGGATATAAAGAAAACAAAGTAGCAATGGCCTTTGATCTCATTTCCTACCAGTTTACAAGTTTCTTTGCTTGTGGCTGCTACTGTAACATCAAGGTAAAGCAATTTCCAGGCCATTATTGCTCTAAGGCAATAGTAACTTTCCAGGTGCTGTCAACCTGGCCCGAATGTGTTGAAAACTTTCAGAGATTCTTTAGACATCATCAAAAAGTGAATTATATTCAGTGAGTGTCCCATGCACCATCTGAGTCCTTGGCCTGGGGACCAGCATCATGATCCATTTGTTCCCAAGGGCACTAAAGTTGTGCAGGCAGTCCCAACAGTCACAATGGTCTCTCGAGAACTAAGAATGAATTACGAAAGGTTTTCTTTTAAAATTTTCTTCTCTTTAACAATCCAGTTGCTCAAATATAATTCCTGGACCCTTTTCTTTTTCTTTCTTTCTTTCTTTTTTTTTTTTTTTACAAATAGNGCTACACATGGCCAGATTTCATTGTTCCTGGGCCCTTTCTATTAAATCAAGCAGATAACATAAAGAGGAGACAGAAAAAGGTATTCAGAGTCAGTTGACTTCTTTTTAGCATGTTGAGTTTGCATCTTCTATTCTTCCAACTGTTCTCGTTTACATGTATGTCTCCATCCATCTTGCTTTGCTTGATTTTTTTAAGTATTTTTAATGTTTTATTTATTTCTCAGAGAGAGAGAGAGAGAGAGCAGGGGAGGGTCAGAGAGAGAGGGAGATACCGAATCTGAAACAGGCGCCAGACTCTGAGATAGGTGTCAGCACAGAGCCCGACGCGGGGCTCGAACTCACGAACCGTGAGATCATGACCTGAGCCAAAGTCGGACACTTAACCGACTGAGCCACCAAGGCACCCCAGTCTTTGCTTGATTTTCAACAGTTTTCAAATACCTCATTAATAATTGCCACTTTTCTGTCCCTTCTCATTTTCAGTATGTTCAATATTTTATATCTCTTCCCTTTCTGCTTCTGCCACCATCATCTTCTCATTCTTTCTTCAAGTAACTGAGTTTGCACATGGCTTAAAGGCATTAAATCCCCCTTCTGATTTCTAAAACCTTACTGAGAAACAGCTTAGGTCAGCAAGTGAGGATGTGGCAAAGGTGAAAAATGATAGTATGAAAAGCCCCTGGTTATATCAAATTTTGCTTTTTTATTACCTTGGACTTGCCAATAAATTCTGGGAGCCATGCCTTTTTAATATATTTCCTTGTTCTCTGCTAACTCCACTATTTGGCAGATGAAATTCCAATAGACTGTTAGAGACTTCTTGCCCCAAGAGCAGCTAAACATCTCAATGGGCCATCTACAGAGCAAAAGCAATGAGAGTGTGAATTCCTGTCTATTTCTAGCCTTGCCATCTGAGCAGAGACTGCTTATATTTGGTAATATGTAGCATAATATTTGAGAAACGTTTTCACTGGCTTAAAGCAAGTTATGCAAAAGCAAGAAAACAAATACATCTCTCCTACATATATCACTACAAATATAAATAGATGCAGATATAGATATATTTTAGTGAAGAATGAGGGTTGGGAACAGAAAGGGAAAGAAGTAATGCATATGATTCACTGAGCCTCTACTCTGTCCCAAGTGCTTTAGATATATTACCTCATTTAATCTTACAATTATCCCATGAAGTACTTACTTCATAAAGTACTTACTTAAAGCTATGCCTTTTTTAAGAAGATAAGAAAATGGAGGCATCAGATAGTTAAGTAACTTGCCAATGGTCACCTAGCAAATGGTAATGTGACCTATGAATCCAGATTATGATGACAATGAAGAAGAAGAAGAGCAAGAAGGAACATTTATTGAGCCAGACCTTGTACTGTATAAGCATTTCATACACATTATTTCATTTAAAGCAACTCTCTGAAGTAGGTAATATTACTACTTCCATTTTATTGATGAGAGCCAAAAGGGAAGCATAGGTAAAATAATTTGTTCAAGTCACAAGGCTAGCGGGTAAAGGGTCCAGGATCTGAACCATAGCCAACTGACTTCAGATCTCTCATTGCTAACTCCAAATCTGCATGCTTTTCACTGTATAACCATGTCTCCTGAAACATTTGAAATGGAAATTCAGCTTCAAAAATATATTTAAAAAATAAAAATTGTTTTAAGTTAAAATGTGAATAGCATGCTGAAAAGGTTATGTCAAAAAATAATTCTGCATGTCTAGAGAGTGTTCTTCAACATTCTGTCATCATGTCAGTACCTGTAGAGCTCCTTCTTCAGAATGCATGGGAGGAGGGATGGTTCAAGGTAGTACTAGTGGGAGGAGAAAGCAGTCTTAAAATTGCAGGGTCAGCACATCCAGTTAACTCTGTTGCTCATGCAGAATTAGCAGATTGCTGATGAACTGGATTAATAAATTCAAAGAGTTACTCAGCCAGAATAAATTCCAGATGTTATGGCTCCAAACTGAATGAAACCAATTAACTCATTCTAATAAATCCCTTGTACAGGGTTAAAGCAATTTATGATGCTTACTCTTTCCTATGATAACTATCCTAAGCGATGCAGATTTTTAAAAATAGCACTGCTAGGAATTTACCCAAGGGATACAGGAGTGCTGATGCATAGGGGCACATGTACCCCAATGTTCATAGCAGCACTCTCAATAATAGCCAAAACATGGAAGGAACCTAAGTGTCCATCAGCTGATGAATGGATCAAGAAGATGTGATATATTTATACAATGGAATACTACATGGCAATGAGAAAGAATGAAATCTGGCCATGTGTAGCAACATGGATGGAACTTGAAGGTGTTATGCTGAGCAAAATAAGTCAGGCAGAAAAGGACAGATACCATATGTTTGCACATATAGGTGGATTAGGAGGAAGTTAATGGAGGATGATGCGGGAGAAGTGGAAAAATAGTTGGGGAGGGGGAGGGAGGCAAACCATGAGAGACTCTTGAATGCTGAGAACGAATTGAGGACTGGTGGGGGTGGTGAAGAGGGGAAAGGGGGTGATGGGCATGGAGGAGGGCTCTTGTTGGGATGAACACTGGGTGTTATATGTAAACCAACTTGACAATAAAGTATTTAAGGAAAAAAAAATTTAGAAGAATAAAATCACTTTCTTGCACCAAAAAAATATTATTTCAGGAATTGTTTCCCCCTTTAACTCTTTAGATTTCATTGTCTCTCACAGTGTCAACTTTGAATGGGTGGAAAGTATGGATTTGCAGGAACTTATATTAATTGAATATTTACTGTGTGCCAAGCACTGTGCTAAATGCTTTACTAACATTCTGTTCTGTGAGTTGGTACTATGTTATCTCTATTAAATTAAATGAGATTAATTTGCCTGGGTCACATAAGTAGAAAGAGCTCAGGTTCAAACTCAAGTTTTTCTGACTACAGAGCCTGAGCTCTTATCAATGTTCATTGACTTCACAGCTGGTCAGATGACCATGTTCAAAGGTGTGCATTACTGGATCATTGTCAGCATGGAAGGGCTGTGATTGTTCAGTTCTAGGTCTCAAAATTTTAAAGAAATACAGATCAATTGGTGTGTGCTCAGAAAAAAGCAACTTGAAGGGCAAAGGGCCCATGACCGTTTCAGTTGAAAAAAGATCCTAGGAGGCAGCAGTGCTTAGCCAGGAAAATAGAAGACTTGATATGGTCTTATGTTCAGATATTTGAAGACTTGCCCTTAAGGTTGTGAAATGAGTCTGTGAATGAAGGGGCCCACAAGAGACATTTCCAAGGTTCCTTGACATCCTGTGATTCTATGATATATTACTCTTGAATCCAAGGGGTATATTTTAATCATTTCAGGTGACTATAACAAGGTATTATAGACTAGATGGTTTAAGAACAAACATTTATTTCCTGTGGTTCTGGGGGCTGGGAAGTCCAAGATCAAGGCACCAGAATAACTGGTATTTTGAGGAGGTCACACATTTTGGTTTGCTGTTGGCCACCTTCTCCTCACATCCTTACAAGACAGGGAACAAAGGGCTGGTTCTCTTCCTCTTCTTATGAGGACATGAGGTTTATCATGAGGATTCATCCTAATGATCTAATTACGTCACAGTAACCCACCTCCTAATACCATTTCATAGTGTTCAACATATAAATTTGGTGGGAGACAAAGACATTCACCCCATAGCATAGTAGAACCACTGGAAACTGCATGTCAGTGTAGCCTGAGGAAGAAATTTCTGCTCGAGAAATCTAATGGTGGTAGTTGTGACTCAGATTCAATCGATCTTTGAGATTTTTCATGTAGATTAGAAGAAACTTAGCAGGACTTTTGGAAAGGAAATTTAAATATAGGGTGATTGATTAAACTGGATGTCTTTCCCAGACTAGAGAATCAGCAATTAACACCAAGTCTTTATGATTACAAACCCCTAAACAATGTGCTAAGTTTTCTGAGCTTGAGATCCCCTGTTTCCTCTGATCATCTCAAGTAACCTCCACTAGAAAGAGAGGAAGAGAGATAAGGATTTAAAATGATTGTACCATCGGCTCTCAACTCTTGTACCTGAGTTCTAAAATGACATATGCAGGGCTGTAAGAAAATCTCTGCAATTATTAACAGTAGCTAAGAGGTGAAAGCAACCTAAATGTCCACCGGCAGATGAATGGATAAACAAAGCATGGTACATTTACAATGGAATATTATTCAGGGTTTTTTTAACAATGAAATTTTGTAATATCCACAACATGAATGAAATGTAAAGACATTATGCTAAGTGAAATAAGCCAGGGACAAAAAGACAAATATTACATCATTCCATTCATATGTGGCATCTGTTTCTTAGAAACAGAAAGTAGAATGGTGGTTGTCAGAGGCTGGGGGTTGGAGGAGAGGGGGAGTTGTTATTCAGTGGGTAGAGAGTTTGCATTTTACAAGATGAACAGTTCTAGAGATCTATTGCTCAACAATATGAGTATACTTAACACTACTAAACTGTTCACTTAAAAACGGCAAGGATGGCGAATTTTATGATATTTGCTTTTTTGCCACCATAAAAAAATAAAATCCATGCAAGAACTAGTGAGATGAATCCAAAGAATATTTTGAAAAGAACAAAACTCCTTTCAAGTTTTAGGGAACATAAATAGTATCAACAAGTTAGAGAGGCAACATTCCTAATTAATAGGGAATCTTCTTTGATTAAATGCAACTATAATGGATGTGGGTTAATGAGTGAAAAATTCAAATTAATTGAGAAGATCAAATTCACTTTTAAAATTCAGTAAAATCAGTCTTGGGGCACCTGACTGGCTCAGTTGATGGAGCAAGTGACTCTTGATCTTAGGGTGGTGAGTTAGAGCCCCACATTGGGTATAGAAATTACTTTTTTAAGAAAGCCCCCCAAATCAGTCTTAATGATAAACACAATGAGAATGATAGAAACCACAACCAGCAAATATCCTGAAACTGGAATTAATTTTATCTCTAGCTTTTCTCAAAAAAGAGAGATATTTGCCTAAAGAAGAAGTCACTACAGTGATGTTCTTTTTATATTTTTTCTTCCTTCAACCTCAAAGAACCCTAATATCTTCTATGCAAAACACATGCATGGATACACAAACACAAAAAAATAGTTTGGAATTCCCTCTCCAGACAGAGTTACAATTCAAACTTCTGAAGAGACATTTTAAATAATACCATGAGATTCTTGGCCTTTTGGAAGAGATAGAAGTTTCAGAGAAAAGTTAAAATCGCCCTTCTGATTGGCTTGTGTGACCAACTCTAGTCTATATTTAAAATCAAGAAACAATTGGGGCGCCTGGGTGGCTAAGTTGGTTAAGCATCCAACTTCGGCTCAGGTCATGAACTCATGGTTCGTGGGTTCGAGCCCCACGTTCGGCTCTGTACTGACAGCTCAGAGCCTGGAGCCTGTTTCAGATTCTGTATCTCCCTCTCTCTCTACCCTCCCCTGCTCATGCTGTCTCTCTCTCAGAAATAAACAAAACATTAAAAAACTAAAAAAAAATCAGGAAACAATTTTCTGACATACACTGTTTCCAGGTTTCTCCTGAAAGCTCTTGGATTAAAATGTATAACTCTTGGGGCACCTGAGTGGCTCAGTCGGTTAAGCATCCAACTTTGGCTCATGGTTCTTGGGTTCTAACCCTGAGTTGGGCTCTTTGCTGACAGTGCAGAGCCTGGAGCCTGCTTTGAGTTCTGTGTCTGCCTCTCTGCCCCCACCCCCACTCACGCTCTCTCTATTTCTCTCAAAAATGAATAAACATCAAAAAAAGTATTTTTTAAAGACATGTATAGCTCTTAAGATGATATTCTAAGCAGTCATTCCTTTATGGTTAGATGTGAAATATTCTGTCTCTCTAAACTCAGCCTGCCCTAATTTTCTGTTTCATAATGGCTAATTCCGGTCAGATTCCATTCCTCTTGCCTTTCTTGCTCTTGGTTGGATTGATTTCTGCCACCTAAACTGTAACAATTGGGGAAGTGTGTTGAAGGATAAATTAGCTATCATTCTAAATTGTACTCTACCAAATGGAGACATTTTTTAAATTAAATTGTTGTTTTAACTTTTCTTCTAAGCAATTGTAATTTCTACATTTATGATTCACATATAGCTCTGATACAACTTCCAAGAGAGCTTGTAGTAATGAAAAAATTAATCCTTTAAAATAGAAAGTGAGAGCTATCCATAAGAGATAGTAGCTTTCTCGGTCCAAAGAAGGAAAACATGAGGGAAGACAGTGAGGTGAGCTCAGGACTCCCCCTGAAAGCTGCAGTTGGGAAGACTGTTGTCCAAATAGGCTTATGTTCCATGTTCAGAAAAATATGAGAAAATTGTGTTCTCTTCAACCACATATTTTATTGGTATTTAGCGTTTTCTCCCTTTTTTCTGACTCTAACCTACCTTATTTTCTCTGTAGTAATTTTCTCCTCTAACAGCATATATTTATGTGTTTATTTTCAGCCTCCATAGCAATCAACTATAAGCTCCCTATCATTCCAAAGATTAGCCCAAAGTAACAGTTCATTAAATATTTGTGAAATAAGGGATGAATGAATGGTTAGACAGCTTCTTTTATTATAATCTACACCACATTAAAAGCAATTCAATTGGGGAAACTTATAAAGCAATATTTTTGGTACTTCTCAGATTAGGGTAAGTGTATCACCTTTAATAGCTTCTCTGAGAAGTCCACTTTTTGCACCAGTAAAGATGGATGGTATATACAGTTTCTCTAATTTCATGACAGAAAGTGAAGCATATATTTTAATGTATAAATACAGAATTTTCAGGGTTCTTTGGCCTATGTCTTTCCAAGAGTGTTAGTATATCCTGCTCTTGAACAACAGTGAAAATACCTTATAGTGAAATATCTTTGGCCTGTCTGTCATTCTTGACTTGGATGCAAAATAATACTGAAAAAAATTTTTGTGGACTTATTTTAAACAAAGTCAAATGTGGCAAGTAATACAATATTATTATAGCGTGATAATAAATATTATGTTTTTTTTTAATTTTATGTATTTATTTTGAGAGAGAGAGTGGGAGGGGCATACAGAGAAGAAAAGAGAGAATTCTAAGCAGGTTCCACACTGTCAGCACAGAGCCTGATGTGGGCTCTGAACTCATGAACTGTGAGATTATGACCTGAGCCGAAATCAAGCTTCGGCCACTTAACCGAGCCATCCAGGTGCCCCAACTTTATGTTTTTAGAGACTTTTTCAAATGTATTACAGGAATAGCCCATATAGTAAGTTGGAATAAAAAGAATGCAGAGTAGGGGCGCCTGGGTGGCTCAGTCCATTAAGCATCCAACTTCAGCTCAGGTCATGACCTCCTGGATCATGAGTTCGAGCCCTAGATAGGGCTCTGTGCTGACAGCTCAGAGCCTAGAACCTGCTTCAGATTCTGTGTCTCCCTCTCTCTCTTGCTGCCTCTCCCCCATTTGCACTGTCTCTCTTTCTCTCAAAAATAAATAAACATTAATTTTTTTTTTTTTAAGAAAGAGTGCAGGGTAGAATTATCTCCTGGTCATTTCTCTAAATGACAATAACACAATGCAGATACGATCATCTTTAGGCAAATACTCTAAAAAGTAAAACATTAGCAATACAAATAGCCAAACACATAAATAATAAAATTTTTTCTAGAAATGGTTCATATAAATTTGATCATTTTTAGGTTTTGTCCAATATCATAACCCCTTTTCCAAATCAAAACCTGCCCTCAGACCCCACTGTACAACCAACTGTACTGTATTATTTTGGCGAGCCCTGTGATGGCCTCACAATGTTCATTACTCCCTTTAACTGGAAACTATGTGAATGTTCTTTCCCATCTCTGGGAGAAGCTCTCTTCTCCCATGGCTCTAGACGTCACTGATTCAAGGCTAAGCACACGATCAGGCCAGAAAAATGAGAATGGAGAAGAAGACTGAGAAAAGAGGTTTTCTGTTCTTGTGAGCATACTCTTGGAGGGACCTCTGTAGCCTCTGCAGTTGTTCACAGCCAGTTTGTATCTGTATGGGTGATCTGACACCCCAGAAGGTATAGTGGAAAGACAAAAAGAAAGTGAGTGTTTGACCCAACATTGTCGAGTCACTGAACCAAGTTTGTTTTGTGAGTCACTGTATCTGCTTCATTGTTAATACCAGTGTAATTTGGGCATTTGGGTACTTGTCACCAAGCACATCCTAACAAATGAAATTCCTTTCTCCAACAAACATCTGCTAAGAATCTACTTGTTAGATTTTGTGATCCAAAGCTAATTAATATCTCTTTCATGCCCATAAAGAAGTTACAGTCTGGTAGGAGAAACAGAAAGTGAACACCAAGGTGAGGTGGTAACATGGTAAGAATGGTCCATCACAGATGTGGACAGGTAAAGGGATGCGTTGTTTGAAGGAAATTTTAAAAATAATGCAACCAAATTGACTAAATTTTAGCCTTCTTATGATCTCCTTGCAATGCCATTTCTAAGTAATGTCAGCGCAGGCCCTCCGTGCCAGGGGGAACCACTCCCACCGTCTTCAGGCCCCCAAACCTTGTAGGCCATGGTTCAGTGACTACTGATGAACCACTTAGCTAAATCATCCTCATAGCTTGATGAAATAGCCTTATAGAAATAAGGTTTCTAAAGAATGCTCCTCTTTGATCAATGGGAACCAAAATCATGATTGCAATAATGGAGTCAAGCTATCTAACTATAATAATGTTAGCTACAGGGAGTGTTTAATTCACTACTGTACAAAGGCAACTTAGGAACTTACTGAAACTACATGAAGGCACATAATAGCATTAAGCACAATACATGAATGCTATGAAGTGGAGAGCTGATATATACTTCCAGTTTGTACTTACTGACAAACAGATGAGATCTCTCAGCCAGGTGTGGCTATGAGAACAAACCGTAATGACTCTTAATGACTCTAGAAGTTCCCACCAAGGTGGTTTAATCCCGATGCTGTTCTGTGCATCTCCCATTCTGGCTGCAATCTGTCCTTGTGCTTGTACTCGATCAGTGCTTTGTACTCTCACTTTCTGATGAATGCTTGCTCCAAGATTGCTTTAAGTGTAGTCTTTTTCCATTGTAGTGTGAAGGTTACTTCACCGTTAACAGCTTGGCTATTGCCCACCTGATGGATGCAGATTATATTGCAGTGTAGGTATAGGTAATATGGAGTGGGAGAAGTGACGCTGGGAAAGTGGTGAAGTCAGTCCTCACGGGGGAGATGAGGAGGAGCTGGATCCTGACAGATGAGAAAGATTTGTATAAGCAGGGGACAAAGTGAAGGCACTGAAAGCTGAGGGAGCAGTTTAAGAAAAAATACATGAGTATAAAAATATAGGTTTATTAAAGGACAATAAAGCAGCAATTTATGTGGCAGGATATGTGAAGGGAAGCAATCTGTTCTAACATTGTGGAAAGATGACCTAACATCACAAAAAAAGTTGCACCTAGAACATCATGCTAATTATTTGGTAAATACTAAGGAGCCAAAAAGTGTGACCACAGAAATGATATAATTTCGTGTTTTGATTTTATAGAATATAATATTTGAACATTCAAAAATACGTGAAATATATGTTATTAATAATAATATTAATATCTATGAAACTATCACCCAAATCAAATCATTAAAAATAATCCTAATACCATTGCATATGTACTTTGCTTCACCTCTAACCTGCCCTTTACTTCCTGCTCAGAATTGTCTACTATAATGAACTTTGTTTTATCACTTTTTGCCATTTAGAAAGAAAAAAATATTTAGCATGTTTATGTTCCTAAACAATATATTGCTTGTTTTCCTTGGTTTTGAGCTTTATAAAAATTATATATTACAAGCAGTCTTTATTACTTGCTTTTTCTATGAATATTATTTTTTAAATGGGTCAGTGTACAGTTGTCTATATTATTGCTACCATTCGGTCATTTTCATCATTGTCTAATATAGAAGTACAAAGCTATCACATTTAGTTATCCATACTTCTGCTAATGAACATTCCAAATTGTTTGTTATTACAAGCAATGACTTCTGATGCACAAAAGCAAGAGTTTCTAAGGTATATCTAGGAAAGGAATTGATGAAAGTCATGTTAATGAGGTTTGATTTTACGAAATTGTGCTGCCAATACGGGGCACCCAAGGTGGCTCAGTCAGTTAAGCATCTGACTTTGGCTCAGGTCATGATCTGATGGTTCGTGGGTTCGAACCCCCTGTCAGGCCCTGTGCTGACAGCTCAGAGCCTGGAGCCTGCTTCTGATTCTGTGTCTCCCTCTCTCTCTGCCCCTGCCACACTCGAGCTCTGTCTCTCTCTGTCTCAAAAATAAACATTAAAAATTTTTTAAAGAAAAATAGTGCCACTATTTTTCTAAAGCAGTTAAGATCATTTACACACTGGCCAGTATGAACCACATCAGCAGCGGTAGCATTCAGTAGAGTCAAGCTTTGTTCTGCAAAACAAGGAAACAACAAAATGTTTAGCATTTTAGTATTAATTTGTATTTCCCTAATTACCAATGAAACTGAGCATTTTAAAAAATTCTTTTAACATTTTATTTTATTTTTTGTGAGACAGCCCATGAGCAGGGAAGGAGCAGAGAGAGAGAGGGAGACACAAAATCAGAAGCAGGCCCCAGACTCTGAGCTGTCAGCACAGAGCCCAACATGGGGCTCCAACCTAGGAACGGAAGATCATGACCTGACCCAAAGTTGAACACTCAACTGATTGAGCCACCCAGGTGCCCCTTGAGCATTTTAAACACATTTATATAGGATTATGTCTCTTCTAAGACATGACTGTTCTTTTGCCCTTTTTTCAGTTGAAATGGTTTTATAGTTATAGAATATTTTTAGTTTTCTATATTTTATTTTTTATTAAATTATAGTTGGCACACAGTGTTACATTAGTTTCAGATGTGCAACATAGTGACTTAACAAGTCTGTTTGTTATACGATGCTCACCACAAGTGTAGCTACCGTCTGTCACTGTACAATGCTATTCCAATACCACTGGTTATATTCCCTATGCTGTGCCTTTTATTCCCACGAGTTATTCCTTCCATAACTGGAGCTTGTATCTCCCACTCCCCTTCACCCATTTTGTCACTCCTCTCACCCCCTACCCCTCTGGCAACCAACAGTTTATTCCCTGAATTTATGGGTCAGTTTCTGGGATTTGTTTGTTTTGCTTATTAGGTTCCACATGTAAGACATGTAAGTGAAATCACATGGTATTTATCTTTCCCTCTGACTCACTGCACCTAGCATAATACCCTCTAAGTCCATTCATGTTGTCACATATGGCAGGATCTCATCTTTTTTTATAGCTAAGGAATATTCCCGTGTGTGTGTGTGTGTGTGTGTGTGTGTGTGTGTGTGTGTGTGCGCGCGCGCATGCGTAATACATCTTCTTTATCCATTCATCTATCAGTTTAAACTTAGGTTGCTACCATAATTTGGCTATTGTAAGTAATGCAGTAAACATAGGGGTACATATATATTTTCAAATTACTGTTTTTGTTTTCTTTCAGCAAATACCCAATAGTGGAATAACTGGATTATTTGGTTTACTTATTAATTTTTTAATATTTTCAATTTTTTAAGGAACCTCTATACTGTCTTCCACAGTGGC
The DNA here is from genome assembly GCF_008692635.1 of Crocuta crocuta. Classification (NCBI taxonomy): domain Eukaryota; kingdom Metazoa; phylum Chordata; class Mammalia; order Carnivora; family Hyaenidae; genus Crocuta; species Crocuta crocuta. Next base: position 2,229,770 of record NW_027551572.1, read on the forward strand.
TATACTGATTCACATTGCCAGCAACAGTGCACAGGCGTTCTTTCTTCTTCACATCTTTGCAAATACTTGTGATTTCTTGTCTTTTGGATTCTGGTAGGAGTGAGGTAACATTTCCTTGTGATTTTGTATTGCATTTCCTTGATGACTGTGTTGAGATCTTTTTATCTGTCTGTTTACCATCAGTATGACTTCTTTTGATACATGTCTATTTAAGCTGTCTGACATTTTTAATGGGATTATTTGGGGTTTTCGGTGTTGACTTGTATTATGTTTTAATGTATTTTTGATATTAACCCTTTATCATATTTATCATTTACAGATATATTCTACCTTTCAGTAGGTTGTCTTTCTGTTTGGATGATGGAATAGCCTTGATTTTTATGCAGTTTTAACTTAAGATCTATGTTTCCTAGAGCCAAAACGAACTTTTTTTTCATTCCAGTGTAATTAACAGATAGTGTTATGTTAGTTTTAGGTGTACAATATAACAATTCAACAAATTCTGTACATTACTCGGTGCTCATCATGATAAGTGTACTCATTAATCCCATCACCGATTTAACCCCTCCTCCTTCTACCTACCTTCCCTCTGATAACCATCAGTTTGTTTTCTATAGGTAAGAGTCTGTTTCTCGTTTTGTTTTTCCCCTTTCTCTCTTTTTCTGTTTCCCTTTGCTTATTTGTTTTATTTTCTAAATTCCACATATGAGTGAAATCGTATGGCATTTGTCTTTCTCTGGCTTATTTCAGTTAACATTATACTCTCTAGCTCCATCCATGTCATTGCAATTGGAAAATTTTCATTGTTTTTTATGGCTGAATAATATTCCATAGTCTAAATATACCACACCTTCTTTATCCACTCATTTTGGGCTACTTCCATAGTTTGTCTATTGTAAGTAATGCTGCTATAAACATAGGGGTGCATGTGTCCCTTTGAATTAGTGTTTTTGTATTTTGGGAAGAAATACCCAGTAATGCAATTCCTGGATCATAGGGTAGTTGTATTTTTAACTTTCTGAGGAACCTCCATACGCTTCCGCAGTGGCTGTACCAATTTGCGTTCCTACCAACAAGGCATGACGGTTCCTCTTTCTCCATGTCCTGTCTTGTGTTCTTTATTTTAGCCATTCTGACAGGTGTGCGGTGATATCTCATTGTAGTTTTGATATCCATTTCCCTGATGGTAAGTGACAATGAGATCTTTTCATGTGTCTGTTAGCCATCTGTATGTCTTCTTTGGAGAAATGTCTGTTCGTGTCTTCTGCCCATTTTTAATTGGATTATTTATCTTTGAGTATTGAGTTGTATAAATTTTTTATATATTTTGGATACTAATCTCTTATCAGAAAGGTCATTTGCAATTATCTTCTCCCACTCAGCAGGTTGTATTTTAGTGTTGTTGGTTGTTTCTTTTGCTGGGCTTTTATTTTGATGTAGTCCCAATAGCTTATTTTTGTTTTTGTTTCCATTGCCTCAGGAGACATATCTAGAAAAAAGGTTATTAGCCCTGATGTCAAAGAGGTTACTGCCTGTGTTTTCTTCTAGGATTTGTATGGTCTCAGGTTTCACATTTAAGTCCTCAAACCATTTTGAATTTATTTTTGTATATTGTGTAAAAAAGGGGGGTGCAGTTTCATTCTTTTGCATGTAACTGTCCAGTTTTCCCAAAACCATTTGTTGAAGAGATTTTCTTTTTCCCATTACATATTCTTGCCTCTTTTGTCAAAGATTAATTGACCATATAGTTGTGATTTGATATCTAGGTTTTATATTCTGTTCCATTAATCTGTGTGTCTATTTTTGTGCCAGGGCCATCCTGTTTTGATAACCAAAGCTTTGTAAAATAACTTGAAGTCTGAAATAGTGATACCTCCACTTCTGTTAGTCTTTTTCAAGATTTCTCTGGCAATTTTCTGTTTTAAATCAGTTTTTATAAGAATGTGTTTCCTGTCAACTTTGTCTACATTTCCAGATAATTGCCATAATTTCTCTGAGTATATTTACATCCTCTCTTTTTCTCTTAATCAGTCTGGCCACCAGTTTGTCTATTTTAATGATTTTTCAAAGAAACAAGTTTGATTTTGTTAAACTGTCTCTTATGTTAAACATTTTAATCTGTTTCTTAATTTGCTTACTTTTTAAAAACCCATCTTTGTTATCTCTGTTTTTCTCCATTCTTGGAACTTATTCTCATTTTCTAAATTCTTAATTTAATGGCTTAGCCACAGTATATAAGTTTGCAAAGTTTTATTGAGTACTATTTCAATATAACATTATTATTCCTTTTAAATGTTTTAATTTTAGTTTAAAATCTTGATTTATGAGTTATTTATGTGTGTGTGTTTAATTTTCAAATACATAGAGATTTTTATTAATCTTTTGACTATATTTCTTCTCATTTTTTTAACTGTAGTTACAAAAAAATGGTTTATGTATATTGACTTTTCAACATTGAGACTTGCCTAATGGCTTAGTGTGCAAATTTTTTTTTAATGTCCCATGTTTCTTGATAAAAAATTAAATATCACTAGTTGTATACAGGGGTCAATAAATCAATCTTGTCATCAGGTGTTATATGGAGGTGGTGAATTACTTCATTGTACAGCTGCATCTAATATTACACTGTATGTCAACTAATTAGAATTTCAAAACTTAAAAAAAATAATTTTTTTAAATAAATAAGTCAAGCTTATAAATTGTACTGACCAAATCTTCTATAATTCATTATTCTTATCTGCTTTATCTATTAATTATTTAAAAGATTGCATTGAAATCTGTTGTTACAATGAGACATTTCTCTTTGTAGTTCTTTTTTAAATTTTTTATTAGTGTTTATTTATTTTTGAGAGACAGGCAGACAAACAGACGGACATAGCGTGAGTGGGGGAGAGGCAGAGAGAGAGGGAGACACAGAATCTAAAGCAGACTCAGAGCTGTCAGCATGGAGCCTGATACGGGACTCAAACTCACCAACTGAGACATCATGACCTAAGCCGAAGTCAGATGCTTAACGGACTGAGCCACCAAGGTACCCCTCTCTTTGTAGTTCTAATAGTAGCACTAACTTGCCCTAGCTAGAACTGTAGTTCTAGTTTTTCTTTGTGTATATGTGTGTTAGTTTATTAGACACATACAAGTTTATGACTGTTATGATAGCTCTGTAATGTATCGACCCTTTTTATCATTAATTAACAATCCTTCCTATTTCCAATGACTTTTTATCTTTAAAAATATTTTATATTCCCCAGCCTTTTCTTGGTAATATTTACCTGGTATGGCTTCCCCATCCTTTTATTTTCAATTTTTCTATTTTTAATAGACATGCCTCTAATACACAGAGCATAGCTGGTTTTGTTTTCATATTTAATCTAATAATCTCTATTTTTAATGAACAATCTTAGATCATTTATATGTATTGCAGTTACTAGTATGCTTTAGCTTTAGCTTTTTCTTTTTATCATTTTCCTCTGCACTTTTCCTATGCCTCTTTTCCCCCCCATCCTTTTGAGCCCTTATATTTTAGATGATCAGAGAAAATGTTTTTATTATTATGTTGTTTTCCATCTACTGGTTTGGAAGTTATTTTAATTATAGTATTTTAATGGTTGTCTTAAAATTTTTACCATGCATACTTAATAAGGTCTAATGTTAATTAGTATATTAGCCCTGTCCTAAAACTATACAAGAATCTTGAAATATTTAATGTTGATTATTGCTTAGTCTCTCTCCTTTCACTTTATGGTTTATCTTTTTTCTTTTATTCCCTACAGTGATAATTATGGGTATTGATAGAAACAGTGTCTATTTAGATTTATCTGCTTGTTGAACAGTTTCTTCTCAACATTGCTCCTTGCATTTCTCTCTTTGAGATCACTTGCCATCTTCTAGGAAGTGTAAAACTTCAGTATTCTCTTCATAATCACCTATTCTTAGAAACTCTGTTTTGTTGTCTACTTTTTTTTTAAATGCAAGTGCACCTATTTTATCCTTATTCTTAAAAGTTGTTTTTATGTTTATATTGAAAATGGTTTTTCTCAGCACTTTGAAGATTTTATTCTATTGGCTTATAGGTTCTATTATTGTTGAGAATATAACTGTTAAATTTTAGACTTTATAACTGTTCTGTCTTTTCCTTCTGGCTATGTTAAAGATCTTCTTTATACCTTTAATGTTCTGCAGTTTCATTGGCTCTCCCTGGGTGTATTTTTATAAAAATTTATTCTGTTGGCATACTGTGTGCTTCCCTTTTAGGTACATTCATGTTTTTCATCAGTTCTAAAATTTTTTCAACCAAATATTCAATTTAATTATTTCATAATCTCTGTTATCTCTGGTCTCTCTTCCTGGGCTACAATTATATATGTATATGATTAGTATTCTGATATTATTCTCCATGCCTCTTATATTCTCTCTCATAATTTTCATCTTCTTCTGTACACATAATTATATCAGGTCTAAGTCTTCACCTGCATTGAGTTTGCTGAATCTTATAAATTGGTTAAGAGCGGAAATAGGATAGTTTAAGAAGTGGTAGAGTCATTTCAAAGATGCAAGAGACAGATTAGTCTTTTCCTAAGTAACTTAAATTAATAGGCATTATTCTTATTATTCTGTTTACTTTAGAATTTCTATAAAAATCAATCTGTACAATTAACTGAATTTTTTACTTTAGAAGACGTTTAAACTTTTGTCAGTTGTTTCATTAGTTTTTTTAAAGACATAAGATGACATCTTTATAAAGTTTCAAAGTTTAGTTAAGAAACTTAAGAGTCAGTGCAGTAACACATTTGAAAACTCCCTTCATTGATTTATTTGATGTGAGTTGATGTCTCAAGCCCTCTCCTGACTTTTACACACATCTGTAAGAGTGTATGCATGACCTAACAAAAGGCCAACCCCATGTTATGTGAGCATGTGATTTAGTGTTTTCCAAAAAAAATTAAAAAGTCATGGGTTCAACAAATACAGCTGAATTCTCCTGCTATTGAGCAAATTCATTTCATACTGAATCTCTTCAAAAATATATGACCATCAAACTCCTTTTTCACCATTCTTAACAATGACAAACTGGTTATTCACCTCAATTAATAACAATTTGGTAAATGGCCATGAGATACCTGTTTGTCAAAATTAGTGTTCCTTGTTATACACTAACTTAAGATACTGAGCTACAGTTACGAAATTTGTTTATAAATTTTAACATATTATATTTAATGGTAGTTAAATCTGTTATCTTTTAAGTCCCCCTCCCCGCAGATTGTAAATCAATCTTTTTTTATTAAACATTGGATTAATACATACAATTTGATTTCATAAATGGGTTAAAAATACAGGCATTCTACATCTCTAGTAATATATTGCAATAACATTCAGATCAAAGAGATACTTCTTCCATTCCCCGTGTTGACAGTCTCTCTCCTTTCCTGCCTTTTCTCCCTTTCTACTTTCCTTTCTTCTCCCTCTTCCTCCCACCAAATCCAAAACTTATTTGGAGCCACTGTGTTGACATTTTTTCCTTTTTAACGAGTTGAGCATTTGCCATTGTCAGCATTTGGGACTTACATAGAATATAATTTCTTGGTTATTCATGGTGATAAAGGGGGGCTGCACTATGGAAGTGGAGGTCCTCTGCACTGTTAGAGCTGGCAGCCAATATGATAGGGTTGGAAGGCTTTCTGACCCCTTGATGCCATCTCTGAAGGCTTGAGTTCTACCATTAGCAATTTTATCCTTTGGGTTAGGGCATTGCCCCTTATCAAAATGCAGATCCCTCTGGGCCAGAAAATGCCTGAAGCTGCTATCATTCATTAATATCATATGATTAATTCATATATTGGAATCTTTCCAGCAGAACTAGACTAAGAACATATTTTGTAAGTAGAACTAGAGAGATTCAGTTTGAGATTTGGAACTAAATGAGGTCATAGAACATCCAAAGAGCAGCAGAAGGCCATTTCAGGCAGAGTAAGAACAACTAGAGGCTGAAGAGGTTTAAGAGAAACTCAACCAATTCCCATTTTTGCCCATCCTTATTAACAAGTATAAACTTTTTAAAGAAAAAAATATCCAAATGAACTTAAGGCATAACTTCCTGCATAATTTCATCTAGGATCACATTAGGCAAGTATAGTGGAAAGTGGGAAGCATCAACAGAAATTAAATTGTAGGTGATCAAAATCATGAAGGAGTGTGGGTAGATGTAGGGGGAGTACATGTTATTTGTTGCTTATATAAGATTTTAGAACACGTATGTAATCTGATAATGACTATAAAACTAGGTATAAAAACTGATCAAAAATCTCATTTCAGTTTAATGGTTAACTATTCATTTCACCAAACTAGAATTGGGTAAGTTTGCATCTGCTTCTGTTTTCTTGTCTTACACTGAGTAGGTATTTCTAGTGTCCTTTTTGTACAAGGTTCATTGCCAATGTTCTGGGAAATACAATGAGTAAGAAAATCAAAGGAGTTGTCCTTGTTTAGCTATCAAAGTACTTTAAGAAGGAAATAAAACAATAAATATAACACAAGGTAGGCAGTGATGTGAGCTCTTTGGGAAGTACAGATGCAGCACAATGTGGTATATGGAGAGTGTTACATAATGCTCAACCCTTTAGTGATAAATAACCTGTTCAGCTATTGCTGTAAAGATTGGCAATTGAGGGTGACTGTTCCTTTCATGCAGATTACCCAAGAAAAGCCATCAGTTACCCACTAAGATGAGAGTTAACTAGAAAAATCAGGATATTTATCATTGAGAAAAGAGTCCTCTGTTCCTGTCTTTGCTAGAAATTCTCAAAGATCCACTAGGATTCAAGGAAGGAAACAAACATTAAAATATCTGTCAAAAATTTTCCTGATATTATTCCTTCTGGTCTTCTTTGTCATAGTAGATTAGGGTTGGGGGTCAGGAAGCACCAAAGTGCTAGGTGTTGGAGCAGGGACTTTTTGAGCTAAGGTAGCAGAAGGTACCATGGCTAAGGGAAGGTTCAAAGTGAGTCAGTATGTGGAAGTACATCATCCAGAATTTCAGAAGGAGAAACTTAATGGACAACAAATTACAAGGAGCCAGAGGCAGGTATTGGTATTAGGGTATGAAGCCTGAATTCTATAATAAGTTTGTCACTTTGGACCCTATAATAAATGTTAGTGTTTGTGACTTAACTTTTATGGAGAATATGGGAGGAAGGTTTGAGGTCAAATTTATTGGACCAGAAGTTGAGTGAATATTGGCAACCAAAACCAGTCTTACTTGGACAAGTCACTGTCTCTATCTTTGTGTTTTCACATTGCTTAATAAAAGGTTATGAGAATTACTCTTGCAGTGATCTAGACCACGTGCATTTATTAAGTAACTATCGTGTTCCAGGCTCCATGCTGAGTGAACACGGAGAGTCAAGTGGAAATTGGTGCTCTAGAATGTAGGGCCCAGAGGGCATGAATAAAACACTGGTAAGCCAGATGAACTAAATTGCATGTAATTTTGTAAGGCTGGCCAGGGGCTGGCCTTAGAAGCCTAGCTTCAGATTCTAAATAATCATGATAAAGCTTCCATCATAACTCCTAAAACTCCTTTGGTTCACAACAGTTTTCATAGATTGCTGAAGTGTAACAAGTGGATTTTGAGAACTCATGTCTTTAAGGACTAATGAGTAGAAAATAAGTAGGCTTTTTTCAGGTAATGCTCAGGGCACTTGTGGATTGTCATATCTCTTCTCTTGCACCTACATGTCACATCCACCTGCCCATCTGTTCCTTTCATTCAAGGTTCAGGAATCCTACACCATGGGCGGGATTTTCACTTCCCAATATAGAACCACGTACCTTACCTCATAGTCCAGTGGACTTCCTGAGAATAAATTATTGTCGTTGTGTTTTATAAGAGACAACATTCACTTTAACATATGTGAAACTGCGTTTGGTCAGCAAACTGTTTTAATTACCAATAAGTGTCCTAAAACTGCAGATTATAATGCCCAGAAAGATCAACTTTCAATCAGTTATTGATTATGATTTGAGGGGCCTCGTGTCCAGACTAAATGCAGTGTGACTTATCCCACGGTAAGTAACTCCTCTTTCTTTGCAGTCTTGAAGTTGTTTTAAATGCCTGAAACCAAGTTTCTCCAACAGCAGTGTCAGGATTGTGATACTTTCAGCTAGTTTTATAGCAAAAAGGATTTTTTAACAATGTGTTGAAAGGTAACATGGGTTCACTCTTGAGTCTTTGATTATGTTTAATAGCTTTGCTGTCAGACGATGAGTCATGATCTTTTCTCTTCTACTTTACAGTTTGTATTTACACCTTGCATTTGATAAAAGCAATGTAACGGGCTCTGCCCATGGACGTGATGACTCCTTTATTTTAATCAGTGCAGAGAAAAAAAGTAAAACTTGTCACAACATAATGTAAAACCCTTTCCTTCAGCCATTTTAAAATTTAGTAGTCATATGTGTAACCTTGTAGAAAGACTACTTTGTGAAACGAAATGTCATCATATCTACTCATTTGATTTACATGAGAAATTTTGCTTTCTTTCTCTCATGTTCAATTTAGCAAATGAGCTTAAGGGGAAAAAAATGTTTATCTTGTCTATTTGCAAGCCTTAGTGACATAATCATTTATAACCATGCCTTTGTAATATTTTATTTAATGGTAGAAAAATCAATGCTAATTCTCTCTCCAAAACAGTGAAGTTGAATTCATCCAGCAGCAGGGTGTGGTCAGAGTAAATGAACTGCAAAGAGAGCACCAGCTAAAGAATAGGATGGAGTTTTTCTGAACTCCTACTGGACTGCAATAATTGTTAATAATTTATCTCAAGTTTGCCACTCTTTTGGCTGCATTTTTTTTTAAGTAATTTCTTCGCGAAGCCTTTGAGCTTAGCCTTGCAGGGGAGCTTTTCCCCCTACATATACTAATGTCTTTAGTTGATGTCACTAATTTGAAAATAGGTTTTATCCCTTTTGGTGAAAATAATTTGAAATTCGACCAGTTTGGTACATGAGTAACTGGCAGGACTCTATTTAAAATCCAAGCAGAGAGATGAAGTAATGGATGTGCATAGTTGGAGGGTGGCAAACGTTTTTATAAAGGGTCAGATAGTAAATGTTTCGGCTTTGTGAGCCAGACAGTCTCTGTCACAACTACTCAACTCTGCTATCATGGCAGGAAAACAGGTATAAATCTCACATAAATTAATAAGCAATGAGCATGGCTGTGCTCAAACAATACTATTTACAAAAACAGGGAACAGGATAGATTTGGCCTATGTGCCATAATTTACTTACCTTTAGTATAAGGTACCAGCCCCCTGGGGATCTGAGTAACCACATAAATTTGCTCTGCTTGTCCATAAAGAGAAAGTGTTAGAGTTCCTTTGGATACTGACAAGTTATTTAAAATATGTCCTAATACCAGCAAGCCCTTCCTTAAGGCTGGGAGGGCCCGAGGCAAGAGTGCTTGAATAAAGGGCAAAGAGGACCATCTGAGACCTGGGTAGAGACACCAGACAGTCAAACCCACCCAGTGTACTTTCCCTGATAAAAATAATGTGGAGTGGAGTACACTGAAATAGTGGTAGAGGAAGGAAGCTGGGCTCGGGAGAAGTTCTTGCCAATGTTTTCATTTCAAATAAAAATCCATCCAAGATCTTAAGGAAGTAGGAGTCATAAATATAATGGTGCTCCAGCCTAGTAGATAGTAGTCAATTAAAAGAAAAGAGTCAGTCCCGGTAGGGATATTGGACTATTTGGTAGGCACCGCTGTGGACTGATAAAAGGTATCTGTGCTGTAGGGGTAGAGCTGTTGGGGCAGCCAGTGGAGGTAAAGGTAAAGGAAAAAAAACAAGGAATGGTTGATGAGACATTCAGGGAAGTGGAAACTTGTATGATTCAGTAGCTAACTTAGACACCAAAGTTTTTCTCAGATGACCTAAATCCTGGGGTATTGTAAGATTTAACTAAAGCACCACAGGGTGTGTGACCAAGTTTCTGATCTGCAAATCAGGTAGATGTCTGCAGAGAGCACTGCAGAGGCTCGGAAAGGGTTGTTGTCAATACCCAAGCATTGGTGACTGCTGACATAGGGCCAGAGGCATTATGCTCACATTGGACAAAAGCTACAAGGCCCAGAAATGGACCTGTTACTTTATGAAGTCTATTTTATACCTCCACAGGAAAATCAGACAGTAATGTCTAACACTGCATTGTTCCATGAGAGTCATAGCTACTGAAAGTCATAATATCTGCCTCTTTTTTTTTTTGCACATAAATAACTTGTACATTGTAAAAGATTTTAAAAGATGCAGTAAGAATTTTACTTGAAAATGGGAGTATTTTCAAGATGAGAAGTGGAAACAAAGAACAGCGTAGTAGGCATTATGTTCAGTAGACCTTTCAAGTTAGGATGAATTATTGTATTGTAGAAGATTTTTTAAAATAAAGAGAGCCATACTTTTAACCTTTATGTGTATATTTAAACACTCATAAAACATTTCTACTTTTTATAAGAATTTCAATGTACTTACAAATGAAAGAAGAAGAATGCTTGATATTAATCATGTAAAGGCAGTGTAAATGTAGAGCATATTGCTTTTATAGTCATGAAGAGACCCATGTGACTTTGTACACCATTTGTGTAGGCTTATATCCAAAAAGAGATACTCTATTTGTTCTTTAATAAACTGCAGGCTTTGTCATCAATGGAAAATAATAGCCACCCTTTAGTTTCTCAGTTAGTGGCCTCTCTAGAAACATTTGCCTGAGATGAAAGTGCATTTTAGTTCTAAGAAATTAACATCTCCTGAACAAAACTCTAAAAAGAAAAAAAAAAAACAAACTTGAGTTCAGCACCTTACAATAATTGGAAACACTAGGACTGACACTTTATTCACATGGCTTTTTGGAAATCTCATTTGGGGAGCCATTGTTTGACAGGAGAGCTAAATTTGAGATAAACAGAACTGAGATGCTTCCTCAATGAGCCAGGAGAGAGGAGACACCTAAATGCAAGTAGCAGTGATTGTATTCAGCACCCTCAACTCCAAGGATAAATCTAAATGTGAAAAGTGGGGTCTGGAGCCAAGTTAGAATATACCTATATATATAAAAGGCTAATTCTGGAAAATAATCATATGCCAGGCAGCCCGTCAGTGTCAGTGAAGGTCCTACCACATGCAGAGCATCGGAAAGAGAAGCAGGCCATTTCATGGAAACTGAGAGCCAAAACCCAACTAGACACCCAAGTTTCAAATGGGAGTGTGAGTAGCACTCATTTTAAGTAAAGAGAAAAAATAGGAAACCTAAGGTAAAAACAAAGGCCATTCACACTTGTCCAGAAAAAGGGAATACCAGAGCCATGCGCCTCTACAAAAACTGCTTGGCAAGTCCCTTGTCCCTCAGTGTGGGAAGGCTCTTGGTCTAAAATCATGCTAAGCTAGGGGAATCATCGAGCAGCAGGTGAAACCCAACCATGCAGCCTGCTGAGAAGTAAAACCTGGGTCCAGCTTAACCTCCTGTTTAACCTCCTCCCATTTTCCATGCAGAGTTGAGTTCAGACACCAAAAACACCTTCATGAAGCTTTTTTCATCCCTAGGAGAGCCTATGTCTCCAATCAGCTGGCATCCTGGAGGGTTTCTAAAATGCACTGTGTCACCACAGTCTCCTTTTGCCCTTCCCATGAAAATGTGGAAAAAATTAACTTCTCAGGTGGTTTGTCTTGAGGACAAACAACTCACTTGGTAATTAGCTTAATAGTAATATATAAGCTAATCAATGATTTTGGAAGAGATGCAGCTCTCTATTCTCAACATTTCTTCACTCACAAAACTTCCCCAAAGACTAATTTGAGGGTTTTATAAAAGATGAACTCTTCTGGTTGCTAATCTGAGGGGAATACCCTTCAGATTGCATTTACTTAGCCTCTTCGTTCAATTTGCACTGTGATAAACTGGAGTTTGCTAGTTTTGTGCCTGCTTCATACAATAGGGATAATGGAAATAAAATGAATACTTCAGAACAAAGGTGATAAAGTATCATTATGGCTAATAAAGGAATGATTTGTTTTGAATGCCAATGGCTTAGAGGCAAGGATTTTGTAAAAATCAAATAATAAATGGTTACCGTGTTGGCAGTGTAAATATTCCCCTATTGATCTTCTATGGAAATCAGATTTTAGATAGAAAAAATGCCCGACACACTTAAGAATAGATTCTAGAGCAAGTATCTATGATGAAATGTTATCAAGTTCCTAAGTTGCTTACATTACATTTTCAGAAGCACCCTGATACTTAGATTTATAGCTTTGCCTACATCACTTTGATTTCTAGAGTCTGTAGATTAATAAAATTGAAGACTGGAAGTTTCATGAGGCAAAATAGTCAGAACAAGGCAGCAGCTTTCATAAGTCTGCACTAGAATCACGAAGAGAGTTTATTTAAAAGGCATCAGTACATAGTCTCCAGAGACTCTGACTCAGAAGAGCTAAAAAGGCCCATGAATCAGCATTCACACTAAATATCCAATGTGTTCCTATACTTGTGGCCTTGATCATATTTTGAGAAAAACTGCAATAGAGTATCCTGCTTTTGAATCAGATTTCATAGGACACATATAAGAAAGAGGACAGAAAGTTAAGAGGCTTAAAATAGCTGAAATCAGAGCTGAGATCAAGCCTCCAATCCAGAGTAGAGTGCCAAAAGGGAGGGAAAGGATAAAAAGGAATATATATATATATATAGCCAAGCTGCTCACCTTGCCCCCCCTTTCCTGATCCACACCAAGTCCATATCTTACAAGACAACCCAGAGCTAATCCCTCATAGTCTTTAATGCCCCCGCTGAGTTCAACACTCCCTGCTTCTCAAGAATAAAGGTACATTTTCATAAGTGACACTGCAGTTACAAAGACCAGGGCTACTCAATAGAAAAAAAAAATTTTTTTAAGGTAAAAATGTCAATCACACAAATGTATTGTCTGCCCTACTAATTATTTTAAAACCTCTGGATAACATACTTAGTCTACAGTTCATCCAGTTTTTTCAGCTTTGTGTAGAGTCGTGCACTGCATTTAAGCCTTCTGTTTTGATGTGCATGTCCACGCTCTAACAGTCAGTGGCTGGGGAGTGTGTTGTGGGGTGGAGGGTGAAGATACGATCTGGGGGCAGGCACAGACAGTCCCTAATTTCAAATAGATTCTGTTCCAAAGGTTGGTTTGTAACTTAGATGTTCAGCGTTCAAGGCATAGTTTCTTTTAAAAACCACGTTAAATGCAGTGGTTAACTACTCAAGCCAATCCACAGAAGGCTCATTAGTCCATGGCATAGCTGAAGCTGGGTATGGATTAAATTACCCAGCTCAGTTGCAGAGGGAGGATGCCCCCATTGAAGCTCTCTGGAAGAGGAGGAGGAAATGAAGAATTTTATCTCTTTTCTGCATTCAAAATGACCCTTAGCTATAAAATTTATACCTTAAATTCACTTTCCTAAAATAAATATTTCTGGACTAAATGTGATAGAAAGAAATTTGGACAAATTTGATTAAGTAGATAAATGACCTATAACACTCTCGCTTCCCAGGAAATATTTGCCTTTTAATTGTCAAAATGGCAAACAGTGTAGCATAATATTAAAGCTACATGAACATAAGAGAAATATTCAGATTTTGAGGGGGGAAAGTGAAGTGATAGGCAGTCTGGACTTGCCTAGAAATTTTCTTTTAGTCTGTCTTCCAGGATGCCTTTCACACTTATATCAACGATTTTTATTTTTCCACTTCCAAATATTCTGATTTTCCAAAGGTTACACATTATGTTTTGAAGCAGCCATATAGGAGCAATTAGGCCACCAATGTGTATGGTAGGCAGGAGTCGGGAAGAGGTAAAATGGACAAGCATTTGAACATATGGACCATTTCTAAGGTAAGTTCTGCCACTACTGAAAAATGTATTGGTCTATGTGGACAAATACCCATACTGATTATATATAAATATACTGAGTGCTGATGTCACATCATGTTAATTAACACAGACCAACACTTCTTAGTGATACGCTATGATCAATGCTGTTCTATTATGATACTCATCTCTAATTAATTTGGCTCGGCAGGATAAAACTGCAGACTGTGGCTACTCCGGGAATGGAATTTGAAATATGCATTGCTTTGCTTATGGACTAAACTAGTACATGGCTAAGCTTTGGGAGGCAGAAGAAATCATTTCACATCACTGCTCTCTGTTGATGAGTTTCAATCAGAGAATCTTTGAAGAGATGACAAAACATAATCACTACAGGAGAATTCCAGAGGTGGACAGAGAAAGACATCCAAGGTAGATATCCAAGAGAATCTTGGGGCCTGAGTAGAAATCAGCCAGAAGAACCAGCCTATTTACTGGCACTCACTGCATAAGGCAGACACTCTTGGGTTTCACTCCATTCTCTTTGTAAGAGAGTAAAATACTCTTTCTAATGCTGGGAAGCAGTGTGTCAAAGCACTAAATAGTGGGTTCAAAGAGTGGGTTCAAATCCCATCTCTTGGCCACTTAACTGCCATGTTGTTTGGGACAAGTTACTTATTTTCTCAAGTATCCCTCTCCTCATCTGTAATGTGGGACTAATAATAGTTATTATCACCCTCTACCTCAGTGGAAATGGTAAAGAAGAAGACCTGCCTTCAAGGGGCCTGGCACTCCTTGAGCATTCACAATGTGTAAGCTGTTATTAGGTTGAGGAACATAATTTGCTTTCATGGCCATTTAGTTCAGGGTAATAATGGGTTATGTGTAATAGCATCCTAGTCTACCTATCCAGACAAAATCACTACTCTGTAGGCCAACTCTGCACCCCTTATGACCCTGGAAGTCTAAAGAGACAAGATATACTATTTCTTGAAGCTGTCTTTCCATGACCTCGATTGTATAGGTATCTTGGTCATGGGCTGGAAAAGAATGACCAGTTAAGTTTCTGGAAGGTCGTGGCCTTCTCCATCATAATTTTAGGACTGGGCTGACCAGAATTTGAGAGGGAGAAAAGGGCCCCTTCTTATCCAGGCCTTGTATATACAAAGGGCAGCCTGTGGTTGATTTGATTTGATTTCCTATTTACTTTGTAACTGTGAGCCAGGTCCAGTGTTGGAACAACCAGAGGGCACATTATAAAGCCAGCTCATAGTTCAAGTGAAAGAGAGGAGCAAATTCCCCAGTCCCGGATTGAAGACATCAGCACCACACCCTTCCTCATTATGCAGTGCTATAGCTCATTTGTTATTTGTCCCTAACTCTAATGAGCACTGAACTCACCCAAAACATACTAAGAGATAGTTTTTATTAAATGTGTTATTAAGAAAAAGGCAGGTTCTCTTTTTAGCACTGCAGGCAATTACTGGAATATGTGAATTCAAATGGGAACAGAATTATAATAGGATTCTGCTTTTTTGGTCTTCCCAGGCCCCACCCTTTCTCTCCCTCCCCTTTCCCTCCATCCCCAGCTCTGTCATACAGGTCTGTAATGAGAACACGTAGCAGTGTCCCAAGAGCTCCTTTTAGAGAGCCTTTGATATATAGTCCAGCCCATCCAAGCATATTTAGCCTTAGATTATATCACCTATGAACATCTGCATCTGCCTCATTAGATCATAGC
This sequence comes from Crocuta crocuta, assembly GCF_008692635.1. NCBI lineage: Eukaryota > Metazoa > Chordata > Mammalia > Carnivora > Hyaenidae > Crocuta > Crocuta crocuta. Next base: position 2,245,405 of record NW_027551572.1, read on the forward strand.
TCCTTAAAGATGGAGATGATGTGTTTTCATGTGTTTTCACCCCCACCCTCCCCTCCCTGCCTCAGCAGTAGACAGTGATGGGGATATGATGGAAGGAAGGAAGCCCAGGAGGTAGGCTGAGCAGTCTGCAGCCTAGTGCTTCCTGGTCTTCACTGGGGACACTCCAACAACTCTGGTGGGTCACACAGAGACCCCATCCTTCTCACTGACTTGGCTGCCTCCCCTCTTCCCTCTACCCAAACTTCAGTGCCGTCATATCTTCTATTGTCTCCTGACCTCTGTTTGGTGCATTTTTCTAATGTATAAGTCTTGGTATTAGTACTTTCTCTGTGTGTCTCACATTCAAATTCTCAGGGAGTGGATTTGATTCATTTAATTATTACACAAAGCTCTCATATTGATTCTCTGGCCACGTTTCCAGAGATGGCCATGTCCAGATCCCCCGCTCACTCAGCTGTGACCCAGAGCGATTTGTTACCTGCGACAAAACATGTCCACCTGAGCACAGGGTACTTGTGGATACTCTATAGAGAGAGAAGCTTTAGGTATGATGAGTCCTCAGCTTTGTAGAACCTTTTCTGCAGCAAAGATGAATAAGCTCTCCAAAAATGTTTTCTAAATGGCCAACTGGCTCTTGGGGACTGAGCTTTTGCTTTAGGCATAACAAATAATAGATTCTTCGAAAAGATGAGCACAGCATGAATATAACCACTAAATTCTAACATTGTGCCAAACACAAAGGAGAGAATGATTGACTAAAACCTTGTCCCCATTCTCAAGGTGCACACAGACTAGTAGCAAAAGACAGAATGGAAGGCACTAATAGCAACAGCATATGACAATGGCTAAGAGCATGAGCTTCATCTTTTTAAATTTTTTTAAAATATAAGTTGTTGTCAAGTTAGCTAACATATAATGTATACAGTGTGCTCTTAGCTTTGGGAGTAGATTCCCATGACACACCACTTACCTACAACACCCAGTGCTCATCCCAACAAGTGCCCTCTTCAATGCTTATCACCCATTCCCCCCTTTTTTTCACTCCCCCATCAACCCTCAGTTTGTTCTCTGTATTCTCTTATGGTTTGCCTCCCTCTCTGTTTGAAACTATTTTTCCCCTTCCCTTCCCCCCATGGTCTTCTGTTAGGTTTCTCAAGTTCCACATATGAGTGAAAATATATGATCTCTGTCTTTCTCTCACTGATTTATTTCACTTAGCATAATGGCCTCCAGCTCCATCCACATTGTTGCAAATGGCAAGATTTCATTCTTTCTCATTGCCAAGTAGTATTCCATTGTGTATATAAACTATATCTTCTTTATCCACTCATCAGTTGATGGACATTTGGCTCTTTTCATAGCTATTGTTGATAGCATAAGAACATGAGCTTTAGATACCAGCTTAAATTATAGTTTGTTTGTTTGTTTGTTTGTTTTACTAGCTGAGTATCCTTAACTTCCCTAGACTTCGGTTCCCTTGTTTGTAAAGTACAGCTTTGTATTGAGAATATACAGGGAAGGAAAGATGCCCTGGAAATGGGCTCCACAGCCACACTGCCTGGTGCTCTGTGAAGAACTGGAATGCAGGAATAGTAATTCTGTGCTTGCATGATGTTATGATACATAAATCACTTACCATAGAGCCTTGTAGACACGAGAGACCTTACTGAAGAATAGCCATGTATTTTCTAATGCAACCTACATATTAAAATGAAAGAATCCATAAAGTACCATAGAAAGCAAGAAGGTGAAAGTGGAAGTCAGGAAGCTCTGACTGAGCACTAGTTGTTTGGAGCAAGTTGGCAGGACCATGGCTACAACCCAAAAACACAGTGACAGCTTTGGCTGCTGTGCTGGCCTGAGCTGCTGCACTTTTCGGTCCATCCTGATGGGAAGCAAAAGGCAACCATGTAGGGGAAAACTGAGGCAGGCCAGTGTGCTAAGGGACAGCTGCTGCCATGTCTGTTATCTTGCAAAATGCATATCCTGTTATAATGGGAAAGCATAGAATTTCTATAGATTTGCATTGATTTTGTGTTCATCTAGGCCTATAAGGATGCTATTATAGCTGAGGCACCATTTTGAGGGTTTGTTTACTTAAGTTTAACTACTCCTGGGGAAAGCAAAGTATGAAAAATACATGACTGTGCTCTTGGATTTATTTAGCTCAAGTCTTTCTATCATCATTGGGGTCTCAACCCAAGGTACTAGTTTGAAAGTCTAATTAACAGCCAGGAAGGTCATTAGAGAGGGACTTGAGAGTTTATTTAAGGAGATAGCCATACTTAGTTTACTTCACATGAAAAATTAAACACACATGTAGTAACCTCAAAGATGTATTTCTGCTATGTGATTGTTTTAAACCAGAGGGGGAAATTTTATACTTGTTTAAATTTCTGATTAAAGTAAAAGATCCCATTTCATACTAAATGAAGGGAACTAATTTTTGACTGGAGACCACAATTTATAATATTAACATGCCTGGAATTACAATGACAGTGACACTTCTGTGAATCACTGAGAATGTAAGGGCCATGGTAAGGGAGAGTGAATTGTTCTGATGAGTGAAGAAAGCTGGATATCACAGCAGCTATTGTCCTCAGTAATAATCAGGCCAACCTACTAACTGTAACATGCTGAGCAAGTATGTCATCAAGGACTGTGTCATGCATTAAAATGACAAGAAGGACCCACTAAAAATCAGACCACAACCTCACAGTCACCCTTTTTGGTCTGAGGTAAAATGAAATGCTGAACTTCTTTTTAGTTCTTATCCTCTTCCTTTCAGACATAAGGAACTCATCTTTTATTACCAGATTAATTTTACCTTGTGAATGTATTAAGACACAGGCCGATCTAAAGAATAGCAGTTGACACTTGAGTGCCTCTGACTTCTCCAGTAGTTTCTTAGGCAGCTTAATAAATATAACTCTAATTTCCTATCATCGGTGCATTAGGATGCTTAAGAAATATGTGGTAATAACTGAACATTCTACAAAGAGAAGGAAAAGGGGATAAGGATGTCACCCGTGTCTTTGGCATTCATGCTACAATGTTAATAATATTTTTACTATATATGCCATTGCATGCACTTGAGAAGGGTTTGGGATACAGCATATTTGAACCTGGAGCTCAGCAGGGGGCTATATAATTCAATATTATGTGTGGCTCTTTGACCTTTGGCTCCCTGTGAGCAGTCTCTCCTCAGCAGGGCATTTCTTGGCAGCATTATTCCGAGACTGTAGATAACTTCTCCAAATGAAAAAGTAATATAAAATAGTGTGAAATAGTGGTCATGTAGTGATAACATAGCCTGTTTTCAGCACCCCCTTTGTGGTAATGAAAACAAAATTCAAGTTTGAATTTTAGTAAGTTTTTTCTCTTCTACAGCAAAAAAATAGATTTTTCAGATGATGATACTGGATTAATACAAAGCATCATTTCCCTCAGAACATTGCCACTGTCATTATCAGCCCCCCTTCCCCACCCCCATGTTCCATCCTTGAGGAAATGACATACAAGAAAAAAAGAATACACTTATAAAAGTTAGAAATATGATCACAGGTTAGACAGGTGTTCCTAGGAAGAATGCACTTCAAGTCAGTGGCCTCAAAGCATTTCCTTTTCTTTATATATGTCCTTATTTTTATTTTATTCATTCTTGGGGTGTTGTTTGGCATGACTCTAAAACAAGGCTTTTTTTTTTTCATTTATCCACTAGATATTTAAGGGGAAGCATAAGTGTGAGAAAAGCAGAGATTGTTTAAGAGAACTCTTATATGTTAACCCAGGACAGTGAACTAGTCCTTCATATATGTGTAACTGGCCAGGGCAAGTGAAACCCTTGCTATTTCATAAGCATCCTTCTGGGTTTTTGTTCAGAGCTTCAGTCATTCCAAAGCAGAGAAGTTTAACATCTGGAAACAGAGATAAGAAATTGAATCTCTCCCACCCCCAACATCTCCATAGGTTAAAAAATCTCTGACTCCTACAGATACATTCAAGCAAGACATTCAGTCCACACATATGTAAGAACAGAGTCAAATACTATAGACTCTCGTGTCTGTTAAAGATCCGCATTCTGAACAATTTGCATCTTGTTCATTGATGACTTCCCATCACAACACCTGGGATGCATCGTAGGCACAAAATTAATGTTAATTAAATCAATTTCAAATTTTGAGGGAGTGAGGAAGCCCAGATCTGAAAAGGAAATGATCAGATTCCAACTTCTCTTTTTCCCTTTTCTAGTAAAAAAGAAAGTAACATAGAGAAAAGTACATAAAATATATTTATGTACTGTTAAACAAGTAATTAAAAAGTGAACACCCTTATAACCACCACCCAGTAGTTTTCAACTTCTTTGTTTGAATTCAAAATGGATTAATTTTATTCCCTCAGTTCTTAGCACAATGACATATTATTTGATAATTAATCAAAATTAAAATTTTAAACTTAAAAATATTTTCATGTAAATCTTTTAAAACAGTACCAATACTGACTAGTGCATGAAATTAAGATTGCTAGACCAAGAATATGGCATTCCAAGAGAACTGGTTTCTCCTCTACTCTGGTTCCTTTGCAGTTGTAATCCTCTTTTGAGAGGAGTCATGCCCATCCCCATTACAATGCTGGGGAAATAACCAGAAATTTCACACACACACACACACACATGCACACGCACACGCACACACACACACACACACACAATGAAAATTGTGTCTTTTTCCTCTGGAGAAGACCACTACTCCTGCCATTCAGGTAAACCAAATGCCCTAGGAACTCTTAAGAAATTTTTAAAGAAAGAAAATATTTTGTGAACACAAAGGAAGTCTGGACCCAAAATAACCTAATGAAGTGAAAAGGTAAAATTTAAGAAGACAGCTACTTCTTGCTTAATGATTGAGCTGACACCCCTTCACACTTACAGTTTGGGATGTGTCCAGGCTCCTTTTTAAAGAAAGAACTCCACCAAATTTTCCCTGAGAGGCTAGAGAAGAATTAAGGCTGAACATTTTATGTGATGGATTTCAGAAGTGGCTCAATTTAGCTAACTTAAGGTTGAAATAGTGAGAAAACCGATACGATCCCAAAGGCAATATTCTTTCTTCTGTAAAAACTAATCTTTCGCCAAAAATGCTTGCTTTAGAGCCCAGAAAGAACTCTGTTCAAGTTGTGATTTTAAAACAGTTGCTGTCACTCTTGCCCAGAAGGTGAATTAACCTGAAACTCATTAGCCATATAGTAAAATTACATGTTAATAAAATATAGTCGTACTGATTCTATAAGTATTGAATTACATCTGTTAATAAAATGTTGTCATACTGATTCTATAAGTGACCTCTAGGTTTCACAATAATTAGGCTGCATTTATGGTTAAAACAATTTAAAACAATGTACATGTATCAAGTACCTAGGTTGTATACAGAATGATACCAGGTATTCTGAAAATGCTGTTAGTGGATAACTATGTAGACTCTGTCTTGTAATATAAAAGAAGTGCTGAAAATATTCAGGAGACTAAACTTTGGGGAAACTAATGTTTTCTTTCAATATTTAATTGGCTTTTTTAAAAATAAGGATTAGAAGAGCATAAAGGAACAACTTTGGTTTAATAAAGTCATCAATAAAAAGGTAAATAAACACTTTGGAATGTATTTAACAGCTGCATATTTTAAACCAAGCATAGACTGGACTGGATCTGTGGAGACAAATTATGGTCTGTTTTTCCTTCTCAGTAACCTACTCCATGGCCAACGGGGTCATTTTAAGAACTCTAGTAAACTATTCAGGTGTGAAAGTAGAATCTAGTGTATTTGTGTTCAAAAATAAAAGATTTCTGAGCACGAGTCACCTCTAGCCCTTAAAGAAAAGTGCTAAATAGTCTTAAAAGGAACAAAGGAAAACATGAGCTGCAAACATGTCCTCAAAGACAAAGAGTCCTAGGGGGGATGAGTTATCATACAGGACCAATAATTTGGGATAAAATGCAGTCAAGAGTAATTTGCATAGGATGTCTAGGTGGCTCAGTCCGTGAAGCATCAGACTTGATCTTGGCTCATGTCATCATCTCATAGTTCGTGAATTTGAGCCCTGCATTGGGCTCTGTGCTGACAGTGCAATGCCTGTTTGGGATTCTCTCTCTCTCCCTCTCTCTCTGCCCCCTCCTCCCCCACCTTAAAAAAAGTATAATTCACAGGAAAGTATAGGGGATACTTTGAGAAATGAAATCACTCTATGCTTAAAAGGTATGACATATAAAGGTCTCAATTTTTAAGTGCTGTGGGAAGAGATACCCTGCATTTATACATAAAATTACCTCGGTTTTCAATGGCAAGATTTGCTGCAATGAAAACACTCTCTCTTTTTTTTTTTAGGTTTAAGAGCTCCAAACTGTACTGTAGCCTACATTAAACCTAAGTGTCCCTTTCGTTTACAAAGCTCTGCTCTACTCAAGTCAGTAAATTCCAAATAATCCTCACTAGGGTACCAACATTAGCACCCATCATCACATCCAGAAATCAACCCAAAATAGATTACAGTCCTTCAGAATTGGCATCTTATATTTCGCTTTCAATTATATGGTATAGTCCATACTTTTCAGTAAGTAGAGTTATTAATAATATAAGCATATAAGGTAGGAGTCTGCACAGCTGAGGAAGAGGTGCATACTCAGGCGAAGATTACTGCAGATGCATGCTGAAGCCCAAAGACATGATTGGGTTAGTTCCCAAGGGAGTCCTACCTTGTTGTTGTTTTATAAAGGTCTAATTTAGGTTGGAATAAATACAGAGAAAAGCATTCGTTTTTTATTTATGCATCTTGAATATACTTTTATAAATATGTAAAATGAACACATTTTGAGAGTTTAATGAGTTTTATAATTCTATTCCTAGATAAACATACTTTCTGATAAAAAAAAAAGAAAAATAATTATTTCCTGATTTATTCCAAATTACCTAAAGGGCCCAAAACATAACAGAGCAAATAATGAATGCAAATGAGGAGAGACTCCTCATATTGCTTTCCTTCAGCCCCAGATTTATTAAAACATGAGTACATGAAAATAAGTAAAATAAGTAATGGTTTTCTACCCCGGCTCTTGGTCTATGCTGATAGACTGACTGCTTAGAGGGTAATCAGGGAAACATTGATAGTCCATGCTTTACAAAGGCCAGGTAAAACAAGTTCACGATATAGTTATATGGTCTCTCTTTGGGTATTGCTGACACTCCCTGCCTTTGAGTGAACCATCACCAGATAATGTGGAAGCAAGAACCTTGACCCATTTCAGACAACACTCCCCACGAGTGTTGTGAAAGGATCAGGGATCCCATCCACTTACAAGATCATCGGATTTAGTTTTATATCGCCCTTTGAGCACTGTGACTTGTGTCAAGTTGCTTACCTAAAAATACAGCCTCAAGACCCAGAACAATGTGAGAGAGATTCCTGTCTGCAATTAGATTGCCTCATGATTCATGATTTATTAGAGAACTATTATGCGACTGAGCAGCGTGTGTGTGTGTGTGTGTGTGTGTGTGTGTGTGTGTGAGAGAGAGAGAGAGAGAGAGAGCAATTACACTGAGGAGAAACAGAAACAGAAGCCCATGTAGAAGGTTTAATGAGAATCTTCTCTTGTTCCGCTTGGAGGTATGGCAGATTTGTGAGTTCAAAAGGAAGTGGGAGAGCCCTTAGGTGTAAGCTCTGTCAAGGTTGGTTGGAACATAAGACATGTTCCTAGTGGGAAAATAGAAACAATCAATAAATCTCTTGTTCTTGAGCCAAGGTAATTCAGAATAGGTGTTATTTCTAAACAAATGGATAGATAACTAGAATTTGCCTATTAGCCAAATGAATGTTATTCTTTTCTTATTTGGCTTGCCTCCGTTGTATCAAATTTAAAAAAAGCTCCATATGTATAAGGAGCAAATACATTTTCGTGACAATGTAACAGGATACCAAATTTGACTAGACAGTAAATACACTTAAACATGCCTTAAACCCTAAATTTAAACTCAGATAATATATTTTAGGCTTTTCTTTACTGTCAAGATAGAACCGATAAATCATAGACATTGACTCTAGTCTAACATGTGTTGTTTACTGAAATCTTGTAGCACCATTATAAGTTTATATATCTTTGATACCTTCCTCATAATCTGGCTAAAGATCTTCTAGGAGCATTCAAACTCTTGCCATTTATTAACACGTTACATGAGAAGTGAATAATACCTTCGTGACCAAGTAAAAGCATACTTCCTTTACAAGTCTGCCAGCTCATTTGCTAGCCTTCTTTGCCCAGTAATGGGCAGTGGAGTGAAGAGGGGTATATTGAGTAGGATTCTCCTAAACATTCCATGGTATTTTAAATAACCATCCCCTCCCCCCACCCCCCCNCCACACACACACACACACACACACACACACACACACAGGCTGGATACAAAGTGGTTTATCTCCCTTAGGTTAATAATGCTCTAAAAATCTTTCCACCTACTTGATTTGTATCCAGATAAGCAAGGTACACCTGAGTAGTTTTGACAAACCCATCAATGGGAAATCAAAGTCAGAACCAGTGTCAAAGAAGGGATTTGCGAGGCAGGAGGAATCCTCTAAAATTCAGTGATGTGAGTGCACAAACAGTACATGAGTCTGGTAGCATTACTCCTATTCATTATTCCTAAGTAGTTTTGACAAACCCATCAATGGGAAATCAAAGTCAGAACCAGTGTCAAAGAAGGGATTTGCAACTGGCACGGGGAATCATCTAAAATGCAGTGATGTGAGTGCACCAACAGGACATGAGTCTGGTAGCATTGCTCGTATTCATTATTCCGAGGACATGAGATAAAGCTTGGAAATAAAACTTTCTATAGAAACCTCAGTCATGTAGCAAAGTCACATATATTTGTTAACTTGTGAGGTTGAGGGGGAAAAAAGCAAGCAATTTAGTTAACCTTAGCTGTAATTAAGTAAATGTCCTTATTAAGTATCTTCTAAAAAGGAGAATTATATGCAAAAAGTTAATAAATCTTTATAGCTCTAACTAGGAAGGCATTTGTTACATATAAGAAGAAACTCCTTTTTAAAAAATTTCTACAAATGTACAGGGCGCCTGGGTGGCTCAGTCGGTTAAGCGTCTGACTTTGGCTCAGGTCATGATCTCACGGTTCCTGGGTTCGAACCCCGCATCAGGCTCTGTGCTGACAGCTAGCTCAGAGCCTGGAGGCTGTTTCAGATTCTGTGTTTCCCTCTCTCTCTCTGACCCTCCTCTGATCACGTTGTCTCTCTCTCTCTCTCTCAGAAATAAATAAAACATTAAAAAAATTTAATTTAAAAAATTTTTTAATTAAAAATTTTTACAAATGTAAAAATTTGCGGGGGGTGCCTGGGTGGCTTGGTTAAGCATCCAACTTTGGCTCAGGTCATGATCTCATAGTTAGTGATTTCAAGCCCCACATTGGACTCCATGCTAACAGTGCAGAGCCTGGAGCCTGTTTCAGATTCTGTGTCTCTGTCTCTCTCTGCCCATCCCCTGCTCTCACTCTGTCTCATTCTGTCTCAAAAATAAATAAACACCTAAATGATGCAGAGCATGGGGATGGGGGGGTAGGAGCAGAGAGAGATGGAGACACAGACTTTAAAGCAGTTTCCAGGCTCTGAGCTGTCAGCACAGAACCCAATGCAGGGCTCATGAGGGGCTCAAACTCAGAAGCTGTGATATCATGACCTGAGCCAAAGTCGGACATTTAACCAACTAAGCCACCTAGGTGCCCCTATGAAGAAGCTTCTAAACATTGTAGTCATATGTTCATTTCATGCTTCCCCACAACCAAACTCTTTCTCTACTCTGAATAGTAGGACTGGGATTATTTGCATTTCCCTGGAACTCATTCTTTTTCTCCTTAAAATCTAAAAGTCATCATGATCTGAAAAAATGGTGGGCACCGAGACCTCCTCACTTAGTATTTGTGACATCACCTTCTGATGAAATCCTCTTCACTTGTGTGGCATATGTACTCCTGATTAGACAATATGGAATAATGCAGTTACAAATTGCACTCAGAGTGGAGGCAATTATTTGGATGACAGGAACACATTTATTCTCAAAGATATCAGAACATAAATTAAAATATTAGATTCTCAAACTGATGGTTGAAAAAACAATAGTTATTCCTAGTGTGTAAAGTAGATATTTGCCTCTGATGAGTTCATAAAATGCATCTTTTCTTGGTGGTGTCACCAGCAACTCAACCATACACCTACATTTTCCCTACTTTAAAATGTACTTAACATTGCCCGGAGTACATGACAGACATTTGGAAATCACAAAGTTTGACGGTGCTTGGTGGCAATCGTGGGCAGATCCTAACAATAGTCAAGGTGCCTTCGGATCCTATTTGCTTTTACTGAGATCTAAATTATAATTAGAATCTTGTTACCTTTGCTATTCCATTTAGGAAATTATTGCTTAACGGGATCCTAGTCATCTTAGAAAGGTAATGCACTTCCAGGATTGCCTAATTTTCTCACTTTTACAGGATTAAGTAATAAAAGAATATTTTCTCTTAAACCTACCTTTATAGAGCTAGGTGGCAGTAGAACAAAAACTGTATTTGAAATTGCACTGAGTTAGTTGGATTCTCCTGGGGGTACCTGGGGCCCATGGGCAGGCAATTCAGCCAGTCTGGGGATCCTGGCCTAGTCCCAGCCATGGCAGAGAAGCCTCTGAGCTCAGAGACTTTGTAGCTGTAGCTTTAGACTTCACAAATCCTGTGCATACCAGACGTGGTTTGCTGCAAGAAATAAGATTGTAGCCAATTCCAGCCCCTCCAGGTACCTTCCACTCTCCTCCACGACTAGATGGGGACAAGAATAGCATCTTCTGCTGAATTCCTAAATCCCCATGCCTTCTTTTTTTTTGATGTTTTGAATCTTAATTTTTCATACTTTAAAATTCTATGTACAATAAGGTGTACTTTCTGGTTTGTATCTTTATGAGTTTTGACAAATACAAAGTCATATAACCACCACAATTAAGATGTAGAATAGTTCCATTATCCTACTCATCAAAAAACCATTATGCTACCCGTTTTTAGTTAAACCGTCCCCCCATCCTTAACAGAGAATAGAACTATTCTGTCTCTATAAATTTGTCATTGCTAGAATATTATAGGAATGGAACCATACAGCACACAGCATTTTGAGTCTGTCTTCTTTTGCCTAGCATAATGCATTTGAGAGTCATCCAAATGCATTATAGATGATATATATTGATATATGTTCTTACACTTATCAATTATTTATTCTTTCTTATTGCTGAGTAATATGTCATTATGTGAATGTGCCACAATTTGTTTATCTGTTCCTTAGCTGAAGGACATAGGGTTGTTGCCAGATTTGGGCAAATGTGAGCAATACATTTGAAGTGTTTTGTGACCATGGGTTTTATTTCATCTGAAATATCTAGGGGTAGAATTTCTGGATCGTATGCTAGGTGTATATTTAAATTTGTAAGAAGGAGCCAAACTATGGCTCTACCATTTGGCGTCTCCACCAACAATGCATGAAAATTCCAGTTGGTCTACATCCTCCTCTGTACTTGTTTCATTTGCTTGTTTGTTTGTTTTAGTGTTTATTTTAGCCATTCTAATAGGTATGTAGTGATAGCTCGCTGTGGATTTAATTTTCATTTTCTTAATGACTAATGAGATTGAGTATCGTTTCGTGTACTTAGCTGCCATTTATTTGTATACCCTTTTTGGCAAACTGTCCATTCAAATCTTTTGGTCACTTTCTAATCGGAATGTTGTTGCATTTTGACAGTTCTTTAGATATTCTTGATACAAGTCATTCCTCAGAAGTGTGGCTTGCAGATAGTTTTTCTGGGTGTGTGGTGGGTCTTTTCATTCTCTTTAGCAGTGTCTTCCTCAGAGCAAAATTTATATATTGATAAAGTCCGATTTATCACCTTTTTTCTTTCATTGATCATGCTACTGTTACAAATCCTAAGAAAGTTTTGCCAAACCTAAGGTCACAAAGATTCTCTCTTAGGTTTTCCTCCAAAAGGTTCTTTGCTTTTATATATATATATATATATATATATATATATATCAGTGTGGTTTCATATGAATATCCTTGATAACTAAGTATNCTGAGTATTCTGTGAATTCTGAGTATTTAATGGATAGAAGATTTAAGATATCAGAGAAACTGTCCATTCTTTTAGGTCAAACTCTACATCTCACTGTGACAGCACTGTGCTGGGTGTCACAGCTAGGTGTTCAATAAACACGTACTAAGAACTGACCGATCCCCTCAGAGAAGTGATTACTTCAGTGCAGTGTAGCACGGGAAGGACAGGCTTCGCTATCAGTTCTGTGTTCACACTGCAGTTCCACATGCTGATTCCACGACCTTGGGCAGGCATTTTACTTAGGTTCTTTAGGCAGAGTTTTCCGGCCTAAAAATATGGGCTAATAATGCAGTCTAAGATTTTTCATGGGGATGGCATCATGTGACAGTGTCTTCACAGAGCCTGACATACATTGAGAAGTCTGTAAAGAGTCAGCTGGCCCATGCTGTGAATCATTGTCTTCCGTATCAGCCATTTGAATATCTTCTTTCATGTGTGCATGAATTGTTAGTGAAGATGACTGAAATGGTTTCACGTGGCTTTTTTCAACAGGTTCTCTCCTTAAAACTGCCCTTCTATATACAATAGAGCAAATGAAAAGGGGCTAGATTGGGATGCAGAGGACGCACAGGGGTAATTCTGGAGTGTAGTCTGCATGGGGAACCCCTCTCACACCTATTGGAATTTACAGTATAATATTGGCTTTCTGTATATTATCTAATTCTCATAACAACCCCATGAAGTGGGTGTCATTATTCTCCTTATTTTATGAACAAAGAAATTACAAGTTTAGGTTAAATATCCACTGTCAGGTCACACTACTAATAAGTGAATGACTCAGAATTTGAACCCAAGTCTATAAAACTGGAAAACCCTGTTTTTAACTGCTACACATTATCACCTTATCCTGCATGGCTTACAACTTATAGAAGTGCTATCTAAAACATGCAGTCTGTATTTTGGAAACACAGTGAATCAGTAATGTTCCTAACTTCTAGATATGCAGCACAGGGCCTTTTAATTAGGTGCATATGTATTTCAGTTCTCAATTACAAGATTAAAGGTCACTCTAGTTTTATGTTTCCTTATTAATTTCCTAAACATTTTAGCACTTTCAAATGCATAACATACCAAGTATGTTCCTCTTCTCAAGCTCATCTAACATATGCAGTGTTACTGATTAAACTTTATGGATACCTGTCAAGAGGTAATTATCATTTAATAGAGCTGTCCAAATGTTTCCCAATTTCCTAAATGCAGAATTTCCCCAACCAAGAGAAAACATTCCCTTAACACCTTAGGCAGGGAAGATCTGGAGCTTCTAAATAACTTACACCAAAATTTTATCTGTGTTTCTCAGAAAGAAAAATATCTATTCACCATGGTACAATGCATTACTTTGAGTATAGAATCGGTAAATATTTGTTGTGTTGATGAATGAATGAATGGGTCTATCAGCAAATACTAACTCAAATGTTTTTAGGATGGATTAATTAATTAATCTGTTAACACATTTTAGCTCTTAGAGCAGTATTTTTGCATACTTACCCTGATTTTTAAAACTAGATAATTTAGAAGTAACTTTTGATACTATACATATTATATTCAAAGTTATAAACACAAATATACATATTATATATGTTTATATGTATATATATATATATTTTTTTTAAGGGAAGCATTAGCATTAAGCTTCCTTTGCCCTAATTTCCTATCATGATATTAAATTTATAGCTCATGGATAGGTCTTCATGGCTGACACTTATAAATGGTTTTCAATAAACTAGATCACCTCTACAAAGAACCTCATAAAATATGCATAAAGTAATAGAAGTCACAGCAGCAGATGTGTTAGGTTTGGGGCCTCCTATAGGCCTAATGATAAGTAAAAAATAGAAGGAGAAAGAAATGAACTGTAGTAGAGCAAGACATTGCCTATATGGTAGTGGTCAGACCCATAAATTCTACCTTACCTTCCCCAGGCTAATGTTACAAAAGTCACTGAGCACATAATTCTAGGCTCTTTTGGCAGATTTCTTACTCCACAGAGGCTATTCTGGATGGAGTTTCCTGACAGAATTCCAAAGGCAGTAAGAGCCACATTGGGTCACATGTATTTTGATCTCTCATCTCTATTTTACATACTCGTTAGCTGGCTCCTAAGTAAATCAATGTGGGGGCAGCCATAACCAACCAAGTGGTCATTCATTCCTGCCCATCTACTAATCTGGAGGATACTTATCCTTCTGACCTGAAGAGGCCCAGCCCCAAGCCTGGATGTATTGCTAATGAGTTAATTGAAAGGTTAAACTGATAGCTGGCTATTCTGAGTGCTCAATGTAAAGATCCATGCTTCAGATATTCCAATTGAAATGGTGTCCCACTTTTTCAAAGTATTTGGAAGACTACCATTTATGCCCAAACGTATAGGGCCTTTTTTTTAAATAACCAAATGGTTACTTGTTTGTTTGGTGAACTATCATTTAACTGTTAAACAGGTAGTGATGCAGTCACTGAGAAGGTAATTTCTATTTGGGTCAATAATGCCACATTACCATAAATCAACTATGTGACCCAGGATGTTCCAGGTCTGTAATAACCATCATTTGAGTATTTGTTGTTACTCAGCGTTAGAATAAATATGTATTAAGGAGCCAAAGCCCCCACCCTTTCTTATAAATTTACCTGGGAAGGTGCCTGTAGCCCATATCAAAATGAGACTATTACTGAAAACATGTAAGATTGAAGAACCATTTTCTCTTTCTGTTGTCATTCAGAGTGTTTTATCTTTCTATATGAACCTGTAGAAAAACACTGTCCTTTGAAAACTGGCTTCTGTAGCTTCCCTGTGTTTATTCTTAAAACTTAAGCTAATGAACTGGGTTTTCTTAATTACATTAATAAACTTATTAAAAATCAAACTCACTAACAATCAAAGGAATGCAAATTAAAGTAGTGATAGGTTATTATAATTTGCCTCTCAGAGCAGAAGCACTAATTTTTAAATGATAATGTTTAATGCTGATGAGGTTACTTTCGATAATCATTCCCATGCACAACTTATAGTAATTTAACCTTCTTTAAAAAGACTTTCTGCCTTTTTACCCAATACTCTTTGTTCTAGAACCAAATAACAAGGAAGATAACTATAGATGCAAAGATTTGTGAATAAGAAATTATTTATACTGTTATTTGAAACAAAATTTTAGGCCAGTTAAGTGTTCACATTATGAAATTAAATTCTAATGCATATAAATGATGGCATATTTTTATACTGTAAAAGATGTATTTACAAAAAAATTATGAAATGCTTATGATTCCATGTTATATAAAAACATAAACTGCAAAAAGCATAATCCCAAAGTACTTTTGAAACTATAAAGATACACACAGACATATACACACACAGACAGAAAGAAACAGGAAGAGAAATAAAAATTATATGTGCTTATGCTTATGGGAATCAGATTCTAAGGCAAACTAGTAATAGTGGTTATATCACCTGAACTATAGGTGATACTCTTTTCTTCACTTTTCTGTAATTACTGGATTTTCTATAGTAAACTTGAGTATCAGAAAATAATTATTTTTAATTAGCCCAGGAAACCCCAGCTTTATATAAACAAGTGGCATTGAGTAGAAGATTATCAGAATACAAAAGTAAGATGATAGCCAAATTCAAAAGAAGACAGTGAGATACACTATTAATTTTTAGGAAATATAATTATTTTATAATTTTTAATAATTTTTAGGAAGTGCTTCTCTTCCAGTGCATGAATTTTAACTCTGGTAAAATCAGGGTTACAACAAAAAGAATTTTTAATTAGCATTTTTTGAAGATTTACCAGATTTCTTGCTATCTATACAACAAATAAGATTGTGCAACACTGGGGTTGTTTAACTAAGTAGTATTCATGGGAATCTTATGATACTGAAACAAGTGCCTCCATATCCAAATATGTGAAGAAATAATATTGCCTGTATTACCAGTTCCTACACAACTGATTACTCTGCATGACCAGCAATATCTTTATGTAGATCAGGCAATAATAGAAAATGTGTTTTTGTACATACAGAGCTCTGAAAGTTGTCTAATTAGTCTTTTTGTTCTGTCAAAAGACCCAAGAGAGACCATCAACATGGCCTTTACCCATCAGGAGCCTGTATTCAAAATGAAAGAAATCTAGGGCACCTGGGTGGCTTAGTTGGTTGAGTGTCCCACTTCGGCTCAGGTCATGATCTCGCGGTTCATGAGTTCGAGCCCCGCGTTGGGCTCTGTGCTAACAGCCTCCTCAGAGCCTGGAGCCTGCTTCAGATTCTGTGTCTCCCTCTCTCTCTGACCCTCCCCTGCTCATGCTGTCTCTCTCTCTCTCTCTCTCTCTCAGAAATAAATAAAAACATTTTTTTTAAAATGAAAGAAATCAGAGTACAAAAAGCATCAAAAAATTTATTAAGTAGCTAGAGAAATAATTATGTAACTATGCGCGCGCACATACACAGCATTTTCCCCCAACCATCCCTCCGTGGAAATTAACATGGAGTAGAGAAAAATCTCTGACTCTAGGATTAGAAGACCCCTGTCCACATCCCACTTCTGACATTCACTTTTCTAGACTTTCAGGTGATAGTAAACATTATGAGGAGTTTACCAAGCAGAAATGCTTTTTTCACTCATTCCCTTTTTCTGATCCATTCATGTCAGACATAAGTGAAGTTATTTGGATAGCATGTGCAGGTCATTCATTCTCCCTTTCTCTCTCTCTCTCTCTCTCTCCTTCTGTCCTTGTTTCCCTCTCTCTCTTTCTCTCTCTCTTTCCCTCTCTCTCACACCCGCCCTCGCCAACCTCAGTCTCCATCTACACATTTTTTTCAAGCTTTTAAAATAAGTCACATAGCAGAAATAGGCATTTAGAGCCACTTGGAATTGCTTGTCATGTGCAAATAATCTGAATTTAATGATCTGCACAATTAGAAGGGAATGGCAGACTCTAATCAGGAAGAGAGTTGGAAATGTTTCAGGCTGGTAAACATTTTAAGACCAACAGATTTCTTTAAGATACCTGCTATGATAGGTACATTTTCCTTCTATTGTAGAAAGGCTCTGACTTGCAGAACATACATCCACAGTCATTTCCTGCTTTTCTGATGCAGTTAGCCCTGATCAATAAGCATTTTTTTTTCACCGTTTGGTATTTATTGATCATAGCTACTACAAGAATGACTGTTGAAATATAAACTTCTTGGTTTGCATGTTCTGAGGGGCTATTAGTGCCTCTCGCTAATTTGTAGGCACTGGTCATTTCATGCATATGGGGGCTCTGTGGTTCAGTGCTTAGGAGACAGGGCCCAATCTGAATGTTTGTGAAAGCAGCAATCAAAAAGAACAGTAAGAACTGAAGTATCATATATTGTATTGTTCTCTGAGTGCCACTCAAACCCATAACTGTTATTAATTTCAGAGTAATCACTGGATGATAGAGTGGTACCCATCTGTTCAGAGAATTGTGGGAAACTATTAAAGGATTTACCACATATGTAGTCCCTTCCACTAAATATCACATGTCATAAAAAATTCAACGTTTAAAAATTTATATCAAAATGTGTTGGGAAAATTATTCGATTGCTAACTCCCAAGATCTGTCTCACTGCACAGATCAAAAATCTCAGGCAAGTTTCAAAGAGATTCAAGAAAACATAATAAATAAAAATTTTTTATCTTTGCTGTGTTATACCTCCCCCATATTCAAGACAGTGCCCCAAGATGTTGAATCAAGATTTCAAAGCAGTTTTTGCAAACACAGATTTTCTGTGACTAACAGAATCTTGAATGACAAATACATATGGACCATAATGCATTGCACATAATGTTTTAGATTAGAGTCTTCAAGCTGGTGTGCTGAGATAGTGAATTCTGAGCCATATGCATGGCTCATGGAGCTCAGAATGTCCAGAATCTCTGGTCCAGTCATGTTTACACATGATCAGCTTTGACCATTGTCCCCAGCGTGCTGCTCTATTATTACTTTTGGTGTGTATGTTGGCATAGAAAAGGTTAAGAGTGCTGTTTTCAACAATTAACTATAGTAATCATGCTCTAAGAAAGTCATTTTGCATTCTGCAAGGTCCACTAAAATTTAAGAACTCAACTAACAAAGAGGAGGCAGCTATTATGATGACATCTACACAGCTGTCCGTTGACAAGCTCTTTCAAATAGGCATTCAGTTCCAATAGTACTCTGCTCCTAAAGCTTCTAGGGACTCTTTTACATCTTTTTGTTAGTCCATTTTGATATACTCTCACAGATGCACACTTTGTTGACAGAGCTCTAGTTATTGACTAGATTGCTATATTTTGGAAGTGCAGTTGTCCCCTGGAATTATTTCCTGACACTACCAAAATGCCGCTTTTTTGAAGTCAGAAAAGTGATCCATGCTGAAGTTTCAGTGAAGGACTCCACATTGATTTCAGCTCTGCAGGTGTTACTGTACCTGACAGGCAGCCTGAGAGGGTGTAGGAGATATCATTGTATCGTCATGAACAGAATATACTGAAAGGGACCAAAATTACCCACAGAGGCAGCTGTATTCTTATACGTAATCATAGGGCTAAAGATCTTGAAAGAAAGCTCTTTCAAACAAAAGAATTTCACAGTTGAAGATCTCTAACAGCCTGTAGGCTATTCATTCCTTTCAGTAGCACTAGGAATGTCCCAACAAATGGGGATGCCATGTGATGGAGGGATGCATCTTACAGCTCTTGGGTAAACCTATGTGTCATAGTACTTTGATGTTCTAGAAGTTGAATATGAAATATGACCCTTGGATTGTTATCTTTGCATATATTTTTCAAGTCATATCTGGAAAGAATTAGAGTCTTGTGATATTAAAAACACATGTGGAAATGAAGTACTAACACATACTACAATGTTGATGAGCCTCAAAAACATTACACTAAGTGAAAGAAGCCAGACACAGATGGTCACATATTGTACCATTACACTTTATGCAATATCTAGAATAGGTAATTCCATAGAAACAGAAAGACGATTGGTGGTTTCTAGGGCTGGAGGGAGGGGAAATGGAAAATGACTATCTAATGGGTACCAGGTTTCCTCTTGGGGTGAGGAAAATATTTTGGAAGTCAGTAGAGTTGGTGAAGCACAACATTTGAATGTTCTAAGAGCCACTGAAGTGTTCACTTGAAGATGGTTAATTCTATGTTTGATGAATTTTGCCTTAATTAAAAAATAAAAATTAAACACATGCACACACATTTGGAATCAGAGAAATGGAATATTATAATGACACACAAAAATTGTTTAAAGCCATTGATAAATACGCATAAGAAAGTTTATCAGTTGTTGCAGAGTATGAGTCTGGAGTTCTCTCTTGTCCAGCAAGAGAGCAGATGCATAATTAAATACAAGAGAGACTAGTGTCCAGGAGACAACAAGAGTCCCAAACAGGAGTTTAGTCTCTGTATTTATTGACGTCACAAGATATTACCCACGTGATGAACGTGAAGAAAACAAGACCTTACACATGTGAACATGGAGAAAACAATCAGATAGTAGTCATTAACTTGTGTGTGAAAGAAGCAAGGGGTCTGGGGAGCAAGTGGAGTTTGTGATCAAGGTACATTGGCACCAGATGGAAAGTAATTTCCTACAGATGATTACAAGTTACTCATGATCCTATTACAATATCTCACTAGCTAGCCTTGGAGGTTTTCACCCCGTGGTGGCGGCTTACCTCCCTAACCTTTTTTCTAACCCATTTATCTAATTAGAACCTATTTCCCCACAATCAGTCATCTGTAATAAATGAATGATTGTAAACAAGCCCTACTAAGGATTTGCAAGTATTTTTTGGTACCCAGGGTTCTGTAATATTATTAAATTAAGAGGTGAAGAACTAGTATGATTGCATGACCATTTGAGGGATCAAACAAAGAATATTTTTCAAGATGTGTCCCCTCCTAGAAGATATGGTAGTATCTTCTCTTCTCTGGCAAAATCTACTTGGTTTCTTAACAAGCTCTTTCCCAAAGCTAGGGATTTGTCTCCCTTTCCTATTTGAAGTCAAAGTCTGCCCAGATGAGTACAACATTCCATTTAACAATGGCACACTGCCATTCCCCTGAAAATTATGTCTGTGTACAAGTCTTTAAGAACCAAAGAGGAAGAGGATGATGCAAAGCATTTGAAAAATCAAAAGGATTTCAGCTCAAACGCCAGTGTTACTTTATTTCCACATGATGCAGAGCTTGGGTGGAGAATATGAACCCAGATTCCAGGCTTGAGTAAGAAGCTGAGACAATGAGAGAGCAACAGCAGAGCAAACAAGTGAAGATGGCCAGGGGAAACTCTGAAGAGGAATGACGTGCCCCTAGTGATGTTGTTTCACACTCCTGCAAGTGTTGAGGATGGGGGAGAAGGAGGGTATGTGCTGGGCTCATTGAAAAGGGCCCAGGGGGATAGAGATGAGGAGTCTGAGACCCAGCAACAAGTTTCTGGGGGAGACAAGACATGGCGTCTCCTAAGTACACATCTAGAAATGACAGCGTCTGTCTGATAAGATGGGGCACAACTTAGTTAACCTGATTTCAGAAAATGAATCCCACCTTACAAATATCCTTTTAAACACGATCACCTCTAGCCGCACCTGGCTGGCTCAGCGGGTTAGAGCATGCGACTCTTGAAAAAGTAAATAAACATGATGAGCGCTAGACTTTTAAATACAACAACACAATGAAGGGACCTGTTCATCCAAATGAATGTGGTGTATTATCTTGTTAATTCTGCAAATGAAATAGATAATTGTGTATTCTTCTCAACAAACATGTTTGTTATGTGAACAAAGCTTGTGCTTTAAGATTCTCAGTAGATATGTATGTGTGCAAGTATTTTTTTCTGAATATAATTTTTAAAAATCTGGAATTGTGAAAACTTGCTAAAAAGTGAGTAAAATTATATTAACTATCAAAGTCCCTTCAAAAGCTATGTTAATATTGCCATGAGGTTATCTTAATAGTAGTAATAGAGAGTAATAAGAATATATTAAAGAAGTAAACATTTTAGGTTAAATACTAGACACAGCTGTTGACTGTACGATGCATTTGATTACTGGAGACTTTCTCCCATATGTATGTGCACAGAGTCTGCTAGGATGTTTAGTTTATGGGTGGGTTGTCAGAGAACAAGAAAGCCGGCTCTTTGCTGCAGTTCTGCACTCGTGGGGGAATAAGGTAGAGAATTTTAAGCTACCACTTCTGCCTTCTGTTAGGCCCTCCATCTCATACCAAACAAGTGAAGTTTGAAAAAAGGAAAAGTGATTTGTCTCTTCCCCTGCCAGGGGACATTTTCCTGTTTATCTCTGTGTCAACTACAAGTGATGATGCTGAGGGAGAGGATGGTAGAGCTGAGAGTCCCTGCAACTATTATTTCCTTGAGCCGAAGTGAGCTGCAAGACCCGTTTATTCCCTTCCCACCTCCACCTAACACCTGACTCTGAGTCACTATGTGATGCTTCTACCAGCAGAGTAGGAGTTATTTTTCTAGGATCTGAAGGAAAAAAAAAAGTGTAGTCATTTTCCACACATTTTCTTATGGTGAAGCTAGTTGGGATTTTTTCTTTTTTTTCTTATCCAACAGGGCTGATGCCTTTGAAAGCAAATAATAAGGAAGAGCAAGGTGACTACGTAGCATAGGGTGGAGGAGAGGGGAAGAAAACTATGATCCTGTCCACATGGCTCCCCAGGGACTCTGGGGAAGGGAGGAACAGAGGTCAAAGAGGCAGTGTGCCCTTCTAGCTAATCTTGATTTCAAATGCTGAGTCCTGCAGTCAGGTGAAGTGGAATTCAGCAAAGCTACTGTGGTCATTAACTTCCTTTGTCTTAAGGACAACACTCATATCATTAGATTTCAAAGCAATTTTGCTAGGCCAGTAACCTCTGACAGGAGTCAGGGCTTAGGACTGCACAGAGCAAAAATAAGCATGACAGTTGGCAGTAGCAGCAGTAGGAGGGTGGATCTGGGGGTGGAGGGGGTACTGGCAGCAGAAGTTATAAATGAGTATGACGTAGATGGCATGAGGAATTTGAAGCTGGGAGTATGAGGAGAATTCCCATACTTTACCTAGCCCTGTTCCTTCTGAAACTCCAAACCCTTGCTCCCTGCTCCTGTTCTCCAAGCTATCTACAGAGCACTGGCTACCAGCAGGCCAGGTAAAATGCAGAAGGGGGTGAGGCCGGGTGTTCAGCACACACAGCAGCCCTGAGACTGGGCCTGCGGATGGGTAGCCAACCACAAGGAGACGTGTGTGTCTCCGCGGCACACTTGGCCGTAAAAACTGTTCTTCACACCTATTGTTTTTGGAGAGTCTGAGGCCAGGTTACTTTTTTCATGACAATATAAACATTCAAGGAGATAAAAAAAAAAAAAAAGAATAGTGATGCCTTCTTACATTGACAGTGGCACTGTTAATTAGTACGTTATTTTTAGAGCACATTCTGTCACTGCAAGAGCTAAATAAACTGATCATGCCCTTTGAGCTGGTATCCGCATATTGGGGAATTATCAAAAGAAAATAGCTTTTAAGCCTACTTCTGCAAAGTTGTTTGCAGCTACCTTATTTGTTATGGCACACCACTGGAAACATCACAAATGCTCAACAATTAGGGAGTGATTAAACAAACTTTAAACTTTAATATGGTGATAAAGTCTGTAGCAATAAAAGTGATGAATATCTCGACTGTATAAATATTTAGAAAGCATATGTAAAACAATGTTATATAAAAGGAGAGTACACCCTGTTCCAAGCACAGCATGACAAAATATTATTATGACAACGTGAAAACTACATCTGAACAATGATGACAAAGAGACCACACTTATACATAATTAGTGCTGAGTGAATGAGGACTTTGTATTTTTATGGTATTTTAAAGTTGCTTTAAAAAAAAAAACAAAGCAGTAAACATGTCTTAAAATGCAGTATTGAAATACAGTATTTATTACTCTAGTTCAAAAAACATTGCAACCGTCCATGTATATTAGTCTGCCCATTCATTTGGTGTGTACCTTTGACTTACACCACAAGATCAAGTGGCTGTAGAGAAATCAATGCATTTAAACAATATATAATTGTCCTTACCTAAAAGCAAGTGCTAACTGTGCTTTCCGTAATGGTCGCTATTTGAATGGAGATACAAGTCAAGGTCAAGAATCCTACAACTGAATGACCAGATATAGGGGGATTCAGAGTCAGAAGACCAGGTCTTAGGTAGATCTGTGAGAAGATGGTCAGGATCTTAGGAGCAGAGAGCAGAGAGAGAACAGTCAGATGCACAGACGGAAATAGAAAATCGACTGAGAAGTAGATCACAAAAAGAGCTTTATGTACCAGGTTATCATCCCAGGGACAGCCTTTATTCTCCTCAGTCCTTGTTTTCAGATTTCAGGTGACAGTGATACAGCAACCCCTCGGACGGGACCCATCTTAGGTTTTCTAGGAAGAGTTCACATACCATTCCACTCAGGTTGTGTTGCAGTTAAGGAGACACGTAAATTCTGAGTTCCAAATAAACAGTATAATTCTTGGTGATTGACACCGTAATGTACTGGTCTAAGTCATATTATTAGAAATATCTTATTTTCTATTGCTGGAGTAAATCAAGTAGCTAATTGGAACAAAATGCATAAAATCCTTGAATGTCATGCTTTGCTGAGCATTAAACAGGAGTGTTTGGATCCACAATTATTGATGTAAGGATTTCCTTATGAATTCAGTGGCCAAACCCCGGATTCCTTCTTGCTGAGGTGTTCTGCTTTAGGGAGCAGTATTCTTTTTCACTTAGCTCACTCTTCATGAAGTCAAGTGAGAAGTCAAAAGCCTTCTGTGAACATTGACAAAGCTCTGTTCACCCTTAGGGCTTTTCTACAACTGCTTTTCCGATTTCGTATCAGTAAACTTTTTCCAACTGTTCAAATCAGCAAGAACCATTGATTCATGGGTGCTACATTGAAAGCAATTTCCACTGCTCATTTCCAATCATTCTCACTAGTCAGCTTTTCTGAATCACTATAGCTATTAAATCAACACAGATGCAAATGGCAGGTCTGCCTCTCACATGTGAATTTGGATCGGCTATGACATCACGAAGGATTCATTGAATCCAGATCATCACATTAGTGTAAAGTAGTGGAAAGAGGACAGTTTGCAGACAGGAAACCTGGGTTCTAGTTCCACTTTGGGTAAGTTTTTCATACACAGAATCTCAGGACTCTCACCTGTCACACAGGTGTAATAATAGCATCACATCCTTCTGAGAATGTTATAAGGAGTAGATGAAATAGTAATAAGTGGGGAAATGGTAAGCTCCATGGCATTATTTGATTCACTTTAAAGGAATGGTATTTGGGTAGTTAATGGCTCATTTTCTGTGTTGGCTGCATTCTTACTAACTTTTTTTGGGGCGGAGAGGGGGCTTACTTAATAATATGACCTCAGATAGTTGCCAGAAAA
Source organism: Crocuta crocuta (assembly GCF_008692635.1). Classification (NCBI taxonomy): domain Eukaryota; kingdom Metazoa; phylum Chordata; class Mammalia; order Carnivora; family Hyaenidae; genus Crocuta; species Crocuta crocuta. The sequence continues at coordinate 2,270,069 of NW_027551572.1, forward strand.
ATCTTCCTTCTGTTTTGGACTTCTCTCCCTGTTATAAGTATTTCAGTAAATTAAATGATAGCTAGAAGTAAGTTAAGCGGCAGGCACTAATGAATACAATAAATGTATCTTCATTCCTTTATCACATATAGTAGCATAGACTGGCATTTAAGAACATGGAATATTTATAACTGAAATATCAAGGATGCACTATTTTGTAACATTCCTATTGATTATATAGAAGTATTTACTAGTATTTCTTTCTCACACCTCCTGTTTACTTTCTTAGGGATCATGATTCTTTCTCAACTACAACCTAGATATATACTTATCTCTTTGTGTAAATGAGTGGTTCTCAGCCCGGGCTATAATTCGAAATACCTGGTAAGCTCAGGCACAGTACACATGTAAGTCCAGTTCCAGCCCCAGAGAGTCTGATTTCATTGGTTCAGGATTAGTCTGACATGCCTTTTTTTTTAAGCTCCCCACATGATTCAAATGTACAAGTAAGGCTGAGAATCAGGTTTTACATTTTCATTAACTAAAATTAAGTAACTGTAGCCCATAATTAAGGCCTCAGCAGTCCATATTTGGGCCAGCTCAAGGACCATCAGAGCCATACTACCTAGATTCCGCTGTGGCCATGCAATTAGAAATACTGAGAAAAATACAGACTTTGGAACCAGCATGGAGTGAAACCTGGGGTTGCCCCATTCTAGCATCTATCATCAGTGAGTGATCTGATCCCCATGTCCTCTTCTGTCACATGGATATAACAGCACCTATCATATTAGGCTGCTGTGAGGTTTATATCAAGAAATATACATACTAGCAGGTACTAAAAATGATAGCTCTATCGATAATTAATGGAAAAAACAAAGTCCCTATTTTCTCAGTGAATACACTGAATTTGGAAGGTCAGAAAAATTACCTTAGTGCTAAACTGGGGAGTAGGGTCCACCAACTAAATCAAACTGAAAACTTTCTGGTTCTATGGTATCTGTCCTGGCACAGCCCAGATCCAAACAACCACACACTTCCCAAGCACAGACTCAGAGGCAGGGCTTTGAAATTGAATATTTCTCTGCCTGAAGGACTCCATCTCTCTCCCAGAATGGGATCTGTGTCCATGTTCTAGTGCAAAGCTTGGTTATCTCCTTCCATCAACCCTCTTTTCCTCCTTTCCTGTCTAATCATGGCAATCCTTGTTCTGTCAGGAATTATTTAAAATAGTGACTTTTTTAAATCTTTTAATGGCTGTTCCCTTAACTACAAAAACACCCAGCCAAAGCTTTGAAATTATCATTGGTATTCACCTAACTAAGTTCTTAAACAAGGTGCCTCCCGTTTCTCCTAGTTACATTATTACATTATTTTCTTTCAGTTGCCCTTTTATGTAGACGTGGCATAAATGCAAAGATCTCCACTTTAGATTTTTATTTGCCAGAACTGTGTCAGGAGATGAATACAAATTACTGTTTTTCTACCAAACACTTACTTAGCACTTCCTAGGTGCCAGGCAGTGTTCTAAGTGTTTTACAAACATTAGCACATTTAATCCTTATGACAACCCTATAGGTAGGCATTATTATCATCTCCACTTACATGGGGGTGGGGGGGAAGAAAGCACAGAGAGAGTAAGGAATTCAACGGAGGCCACACAGCTAGTGTATAGTGGTAGGATTCATATCCAGGCAGCCTTGCTCTGGAGACCATGCTTTAAACAATAGTTCATCCAATCTGGTTGTGTCATATGAGGCATTATCTCATTTTTTATCACACTGAAATAAATTCCTGGTGTAGGTGATTTTTATCATTTTTAGGTATGAAAAATACTAGATTCTAAAAATCTGAGCAGCTTTTCCAAGTCACAATTAGACAGGTATCAAATTCAGAGCAGTCTTGTAAATCCAAAATCTGGCTTTGGTACACTGCCTTCTTTCTGCTTGCCTGGGTTTACTCAGACAGTCTCTGAAGGATGAACATGAAGGAATTTTGGCCATAGAATTTCATTCCCCCACTTGACTTTGCATTCAATATAATCATTTGATCAGGTCTCTAATGCAGAACACATGTGCCCAGAAATCCATTTTGTAAATTACAGAGAAAGCCATAAAATATCCTCACATAAAGTGAGCAGGGATCAAGGCTGCCATGTTTTTATGAACACAGTGATATACACTTAACCAAAATTATATTTTCTTCTTGTAAATGAGGATAAAAATTACATTTTTGACCTTTGTAATTAGATCTTGTATTTATTTTATGTATTTCTCAAAAGAATTCTCGAAGATTGACAGTCACTTGAGCTGCTCCTTGAAAGAAAAGATATTTTTAAACTTGGCATGCAATAGACAAAGAGTAACTACTTCTTTATGGATTGGACTATTGAACAATTCATGCTTTGATCATTATTTAGCAATTTATGACTTCTGAGAAGCCATTTATCACTACCTCCTGAATGATTTTCCAAAACAAATACAAATCAAAAAAAAAATAGAAAAGAAAAACAACAAGAACAATTTGCTCTAATCTTTTTGATGGGATCCTGGTTGTAGTATTGATCACCCCCATTTCATAACAGAGGCATTATTAGCCCACGGTAAAGACAAAAGACAGCACAGACACTCTGTACATTTCTTATACTGAAACTTGAGCTCTGCTGAGTTAAAGTTTCCCGCCTTTGCACCATAGACCTCCTTCTAGAATCAATCACAATATACTTATTAAATACCAACAATGCTCAAATCTCTGTATTGAGCGTTAGAAATTCAGAAAAATAAGGCATACCCCCTGGCTTCAAGGAGTTTGCGGTTTATTGAAGAAGACAGATTACAAACAAACACAAAGACTATTGTCAGATAAGCATTGGTAAAATCACCTACAAGATACTGAGGTGGCACAAAGAGGGAGTGATCCATTGACCAGAGGGTCAGCAGGAGCTCAGAGGGGACTTCTTGCTTTTCAGCAAGGTCTTGAAGGAAGAGTAGGAACCAGTTGAAACCACCTAGAAAAGGGTTTATCAGGGTAGAAAACTTGGCAAGAACCAGAATAGGAAACACCTTGTAAATTTGAAAATATGGACTTACAGTCACCATTCCCAACAGTGAGACACTATTAAAGAATTTAAGTGGAAGAATAATGTGACTTAGTTTCCCTTGTAGAAAGGGCAGGGTGATTACAGTCTGCCGGATGTGTCCAGAGACCAAGGCTGCAGACATGGAAGCCAATGATGAATTATTGTTAAGATCCTTCAAAGAAGACATTCAGGAACAAAACCAAGCCAGGACAGAATTTAAATAGATAGATGATAGATAGATAGATAGATAGATAGATAGATAGATAGATAGATAGATAGAATTGGAAGATGAGGAAGGAAAAGAAATGAAGGGGGCTACTCAATATTATAACTGATACAAATGTATCAGTTTAAGTGCTTTCAGGGAATTTATTATCTCCAATAACCACAACTGTGTAAGTCAGGTAAGCCCAGGATTGGTCAATTAACCAAGTCTATCAGAATCCAGGTTCCCTTTCCTCCCATCTTTCCACTGTCCCTTCTGCTCAGTCACAATATAGCACTAGCTCATAGGTGTAGGCCCTACAAGTGGCCGTACTAACGTGTGACGGCGTAAAAAGAGAGTAGGTACACTGAGTGCCTCTCTCTCTCAGAGTGAAGGAAGCCAACCCCAAAAGCCCTCAGCAGATCTCCTCTCAAATCTCATGACCAGAACTGAGGCAAATGCTCCTGCCCAACTTAATCACTGACAGATGAAACGAGGCCACCGCAGAGTAGCTTAAGTCAGCCTGACCCAGCTGGGGCTGGTGTCTGCCTTTCCTGGAGCGCTGTTAGAGTACAGACCAGAGTGAAATCCTGTTTCTAAGGAAGAGTCAGAAAACAATGAGGACCAGGTAGGAACGAACCTTGTCTGCTACAGGGAAAACTATTAGTTTGGCTTCTTTTCTTCCAGTCTAGTTGTGGGCAAAAGACAAACTGTAAAAAAGTAAGGTGGTAAGCAGAATTTCCCAAATATAAATAACCAAAGTGATCAATGTTTTGCAGACTCAAGAGGATAAAGCAGACGTATTGCATCATTTTTATTTTTAGAAATGAAAAATTCACCCCCAACCTGACGTTTGACCTGCATGGTATCTAGCTTTAGACATTTAGCAAACATTTGAATAATGGATATTCACTTACCTTTTTTTCAAATGTTAGGATTTCACATGCTGTATAGACTGTATCTTTATATAAAACCCCTGAACTCCTTTCATTTCAAGCACACTCTCTTCCTAACCTGAAACAGTTTTATTTCAAAACCAGCCCATTTTTCAAATAGAATTTTGCAAAAAAGAGAAATTTTGAAGACAATCCACCACCAGATATTTTAGTAGGCAGGAGACTCAGCAGGCATATTATGCACTATTTGCAGCTTAAAGCTCCAGTCTTCTGAGTCCTTCTCACATTCTGGAGATCCTTCTCTTACTGCTTAGAAATATTTCTAATGTTGCTTGAAACAAAAATGTGTTCTCCAGTGATTAACACTAGTCCAACTCAATTATTTTTCAGCTTTATTATCACTGAATAAACTAAAACCTTATAGTGAGCCTAACGAATATATGTCTTCTTCAAATAAATCTGGTTGAATTTGATGTTTTTTATAAAGAAACACACTCTGGAACACGTTGCCTTTGTTCATAATGTACAAGAATAAAATTCTTTCTGTTATTTGCTGTTGGGCAAAAACCCTCCATAGTAGGAATGCCAGCTCCTTGGTTGTATTTTGCATAACAGTAACCGAGCATTTAATAAACAAACCATATGGTGAAAATCCCCTCCTTTATCAGGCATCCAATTTAATTGATAGTTTCGGATTTTGACCCTTCTTTAAAGATGAACCAACAGACAAAACAACCCAGAAAGCTTTGCTTTGTATCAGTTATTTTCCTCAACCTTGAAATTTATCCATAAGACACTTAGGAAAGCCCCTTTGTGGCAACAGAAAGGTCAGCTTCATTGTCACTGTTTTTCTGACGTGCTAGTTATTGAACAAATCCTTTTTATTTCCCCCATTTGAAAAGTTTAAGTTAGAATGCATTAATGTGATAAACTGTTGACTTTCATCCTGATCAGCCTATTCCACAAAGTCAAAATGATCAAAGACGAGGCTATTCTTCACCGGGCTTTAATCTCACTGCCTCCGTGGAAGATGGAAGGTAAATAGTCATAGGGATCTCCAATTACCAATATCAAGATAAAAAAAGAAATGGCTTTCCGTTTCCACCTTTGAAATTATATACGGATTGATGTAAAATAAATTTCAGAGCCTCAAGTACCTGCTTGCTTTCTGATCGCAAACAAAGGGTTCTGAACAAAAACAAAGAAATGGGTAAAGTGAAGGAGGTAAACTGGGTCCCGGTGGGCACCTGGACAGCCCAGTAGATTTCTCCTATTAAACTCAGCTTGCCTTTGGCTTTTTGGTTATTTAATTAAAATTCTACTGGCAAACTCTGATTTATATTTTCCCAAGAACCTATATAGCAGATATATAGTTAAGAGAATTAAAAAACAATTAAAAGTTACGAGTGCATATTGTCTTTCATGATCTCAAAATAAAAAGTTTAATTTAAAAATTATTGAAATCCAGAATTATAAGGAAAGGTAGAAACAATTCGATATATTGCTCTAGAATGGAAAGCTGCAGGGAAGAGTATTCTGAGACTATATGACACCAATGCTCCCTATGAAATTTTAATTAGGAAAAAAAAAAAGCCTCAGAACAACTCTTGCACGTATGTTGCTTTCTCTTCATCATGGTTAGAGTCATCATTGCTTTTTTTTTGGCAGAATTGCCCGTTTATTAGCCTGAATTAACAAAATAATTGGTTCTTTTATATCTATCTTAAAAATAACTCCTCCATAAAACCCTTTCTCCTGTATCCTATGGTAATATTTAGGATACTTATTCCAGACTTAGAATCAATCCAATGCTGTATCTAAGGAGAATCCTGATTCCTTTCATTCACTTCTGTGCGAAGGTGGAGCGTTCCCCACATTCTGAACAAGCAGAGATCCGTGCTGCTTTGATTCCTTTAACAGTAAACTGACAATCCTACCACTAGTTGATATAAATTTCAAAGCTTAGAGACTATCCATCCACCATCAGTTAACATTAAAGAAACCCAGCTTTCCAGTGTTGTTGTTGTAGTTTTTTTCAGAGAATTAACCTTGAATTGTCAGCTATGTAGATATTTCTAATGCCAAGTGAAAGAATGACTTGAGGGGAAAATATTGAGTAACTAATCGATCCATGTATTCATATCCCCGGTCATGTGTTCATATCATAATGCTCTGCTTCCTTCCAGAACTGCCTTCACTAAATTGTGCTTTAATATTGACCCTTTGCCCTTAAGGGACTTGATTTTAACTGGTAATATGAAACACGTTTAAACATTTGGATGGTGACCATTATATAGTCTCCCCTCTCCATGTAAAAGACTTTAATGTCAAAAATAACTTCATCTCCTCTGATAAGCTGGCAGGTTTATTACTTTCATATTTTAAAAAAGTATGTAACCAACCTGTCACATTTCTCATTTTTGTATTGGCTGCCAGGAAGCTCAAAGAAAAATCTAAAAGAGACCTCTAACTATTATTTTTAACAATAACTCTTATGGCTAATTTATCTGGTTGTTTATAACTTAGGTCTATTTTTCCATTTCTTTTTTATCTGCTTTATGCCCCTGAAATCTTTGTTGGAAAGAGATAGTTTGCAAGGAAATTCAATAATTAAAATCTTCTTATTTTGGTACAATATTTTTTTTTATTTTAAAACATGTAAATGGTTGGGGTGCCTGGGTGGCTCAGTCAGTTAAGCATCCAACTGTGGCTTAGGTCATAATCTCACAGTTTGTGGGTTCGAGCCTCACCTCACTGCACTGCACTGACAGCGCAGAGCCTGCTTCTGATGCTTTGTCTCCTCTCTCTGCCCCTCCCTCGTGCGTGCCTGCATGTGCATGCGGGTGCTCTCTCTCACAAAAATAAATAAACATTTTAAAAAGGAAAAGCAAAACATAGGAAAGGTTTCACTGAGGAAATACTAGTTAGACATCTGAAAACAGGGTAAAACAAAATGAACACGGTGGACTGCACTAGACAGGAAGCGGTAATTAGTAAAAATAAAGGTTTTTCTCCACTGAGGTAGGTTGCTGAGGAAGCTTGCAGGAACATTTTTGAGAGGCCATGAATTGGAGAACAGTTTTGGCAGTTTGTTCACATCACATTAAATATGCCATCATTATAACCCTGAGTTATACTTAGATTGTCTGTATTTCTGACTTTGCCATTAGCTGTTGGCTTCTTGATAATATGACCCATGACTTAGTCATTCTGATATATAGTACAATATCTGATCCATAGTAGGGCTTCAGTAAATATTTTTGAATGCCAATAAGTTTCCATCAATTCAGTGTGTTCCTGAGTGAAGAGATTTTTCACTGTGCTTTCTAATCCTATGATTTCAATGAATGCACTCTAATTTATGTTGCCATAGATACCATGCCCTAAATATGCCACTGGATACAGCATCTTGACTCCATAGTCGTTTCATCTGTGAACGGTCAGTATCAGATTAAAAGAAGGCTACATCCAAGCATTTGTCTCAATGTGGATGAAACATATCAAAATCAACTCTTAGAAACAAACCATCATTTACAGAAACCAAAAAAAAAAATAATAATGTAACATATTAAGATTTTTTCACTTCACTAAATTTGGCTAAAAATGATTGTCCATCAAATGTAAAGACAGAGTTTGAAAAATTATTTCAAACCAAATCATTAAGCCTGATTTTAGTTTTGAGAAGTCATGCTTTCTAGAACACTCTAAATGGTTCTTTGTGGCTTTATTCCTTGTGCTTGGTGCTTGCTCTTGTCAAAATGTGAAGAGAATGTAATCTCATTAAGAAATGAAGGGGAAAGTTTAAAGTAAATGTTAAAGGGCAATCTAATTACTTTATGAAATATGAGATGTGTACAAGACCCACAAAGGTTCTTAGTTTTAATAAAATTTCTGTCTGATTTCAATAAATGAATAAATGAATTCTATTGATGAATCATATATATATATGTGTATTCATATACATACATACAAGGTATTATGCATAGATTCTCCCCCTAAAACATAAGCTTCACCAAAACAAGTATCTGTTTTGTGCACTAATGTATTTCCAGGCACCTAGAATAGTGCCTGACATATATCTATTCTCATTAGACATTTGTGGAATAAATATAAAAATATCATGCTGAGAGGATGATAGCATTTCATTATTAGCTCTATTTCAATCCAACTAAAGGTTTTCCCATTATTTTATTCATATACGTAAAATCATTGAGACAGGGATCCCAGGAGGAAAAATATGGGACATACAAGCAGCTCCCAGGATAGTCAAGTCAGCAGTGAGCATTCTTTGTGGTGCCTTCTAAAATTTGGAATCCCATGCTTAAACAACCTTTGGAGACTTTGTTTTTTTAACCTTTACTCTTAATATTTAGGAAGGGAAAACTGCCCCCTGTACCGTCCTCACCTACAACCCACCCTATTCAAACCCTCCCCGTAAACATTCCCGATGGAGCAAAATCACGTAAGGTAAAAGTATGCAAATACAAGTCCCAAACCTAAGTGAAAGTGGTAAATACACTAAAAGTGTTATCTGCAACTCAGCTTCCCTACCTAACCATAAATCTTTGAAACTTTAGAATTATTCCTTAATATTGAGAAGCTTTTTGGAAACAACTTGGCCTCCATACCCTATTTCAATTCATCTTCCGCCACCCCACCCCCCCTTCACTGAAGGGAGACTTCTGGTGAGGAACCAAAGGAAACTATTAATCTTTGTCTCTGTGCCTGGGGATGGGCAGTTGTGTGAATGAGACCTGTCCCTAATGAGTCCTCACAGGCCGGCAAGAATTTAGGCAAAGAGCTTTTATGTCCTAATATAGGAGCCCTCAGCTCACTTAGCTTCGAGTGTTGGAGCCTAGAGAAAGCATTCACAGAAAGGAGACATGCTCTGGACCTGAATTTAAAAACCATACATAAGGGGTGCCTGGGTGGTTCAGTCGGTTAAGCATCTCACTTCATCTCAGGTCATGATCTCATGGTTCGTGGATTCAAGCCCTGTGTTGGGCTCTGTGCTAACAGCTAGCTCAGACCTGGAGCCTGCTTCTGATTCTGTATCTCCCTCTCTCTTTCTAACCCTCCCCTGCTCACGCTGTCTCTGTCTCTCAAAAAAATACAATAAAACATTAAAAAATTAAAAACCGTACATGAAAAACTTCCAAAAGAGCCACTTGCTGGATATATATATGGCGAGTCATATCTACATGACAGAAATTCAAAGGGTGAGAGGTGAAATCGCCAAACATATGAATAATGAGTTGATGCACTGACTTCTTGGCAATGCATGCTCTTGGTTAGATTATATAATCGCATATATATCATGATATACATAATAATCATATTCTATATATAACCATATATATTTATAATATATATGATTTATATATAGAAAGAATGGGAAGAATAGAGTATAAAGTGNGAGAGAGAGAGAGAGAGAACTATATATATAGTTTTCAGTACTCTACTGCAAAGATTAGGACCTGAGGCCCTGATTAGGTCCTTAAGGGCAATAGTGAAAACAAAGCCAATTGGTGTATATTGGTCCTACATTTAAAAAGCCCATCAATGAGGAAAATCACACCATCTTGTTTGTCCTCCTTTTAAGTGAATAAGAAAAATCATTAGAGACATGAGTGACAGAAAAGAGAATGTGAACCTTATATTTAAATATTTCACTTCCCTCAGACTATACTCAAAATTTAAAGGTCTAGTTTACACATTAAAAAAAAAAACTGGAGTCATATTTGTTTTGTTTTATCCATTTCACATATGCATTACTAAAATTGGACTACATTCCTCAGAAAAGAATAACAGTGCATCTGCTTTCCATGAAATCTCCCTAAAGGATATAAATGTTTTTATTTGCTACAATGAACTACCTGAATGTCATGTCATAATACAACATGACAATACTTAACCTGGGGTAATTCAGCTTGACAGCATTTTTTTGTGCAGGATTTAAAGTATTTTAGAGCAATTTACCATATTAGCAAGGTTGCATGGAATTTGCTACAGCTTTTTTACTGTAAATGCATTAAATATCACATGACCCTTGTGCGTCCCTAACACCAAATGTCAGCTCTCATTAAGTTATTGGGAGAACACAGCATGGATCAACTGTAGTCTCCTCCTGGTATAGGACAAAGTGGGATTTCATAAATGCTCCAGGGGTGTCCCAAGGTGATTGGTGGCAGGAGTCAAGAATCATCTTTTCTCTCTGCACCCATAGGCAGTTGTGCCACAAGACACATTTGGATGGGAATTGGCTGTAGTCCCATAGCCCCCAGACACTTGGACGTGTTGACATAGCAGCTTGCACTATAGTCCTCCCATGAGCTCTGACTTCATGTAAAGTGTGCAGCCCGGTGCCCAACTTAGGGCTTTAACATGTGATAGGCATGACTGTCACATTGGGAGGAGCCTCCAAAATTAACAAAGAATGAGAAAAAATGCTCAGCCTCCTAAGGCAAGCCTCATGAAACAGAATGTATGTGTGTAAGGCACCCAGGAGCCGGCACCTCACTGGACTCCAAAGAGACTGTTGATCTCATTATGTGAGATCATTATGTGGTTGTTTTTGTTTTAATCATTTTTTAAAATATAAAGTAATATTTGAATTCATATTTGCTGTAAATAATGTAAGTAATAGAGAGGTAGAAAGAATAGAAATTAGTGCCTTTGTGCTGGCTGCTCACATCATTCTACTGTATCCCCAGAGGTAATGGCTGTTAATTGTTTTCTGTTTTATTTTGGGGTTAGGCCTAAACATTTAAGCTTAATATAACCAAATGGTTTAATGATTCTTCTAATGGGACTCATTCATAGTTGAAAATTCAATTATATCTATCATATCCCCATTATTCATCTCTAGCAAGTCCTATTATAACTATTTTTTTAACAACTCTTGAAATACATTACTGCAGTGCCTCTAACACAGGAAGGAGAACTTTTTAACATTTAAAATGCTGTGGTTGCCCATAGGTAATTGCTATGTTTTACAATCCATGGATTGAAAAATAGTTATAACAAAAAATCTGCAAGGAAGTTGACAATACTTTAAAATGAATTCACATTTTTCTTACCACATGGGTACATATATGCATTTGAAAAAATAATATACCTACATGTACAAGATGAAATTTATTTAGGCTGCAATATGACTGGTGTGCAGATGGATTTTTGGATCATATCACATGGGGAAATTAATCCATCATTGCTGATCACATCCACCTACCCCCTACACACACACAGACACACACACACACACACCAAGAGTCACATACCCCAGGCTGGGAAATAACAGTATCAGACTATAAAAACTTTCCATAGAGCAGAGCAGGGAAGTTCATTTAAAGTAAACCCTTAAAAGATTGCAACACAGTTCTAAATGGGTCATCATTTAATTTTTAGATATTTATGTGTTTTGAAGAGCAAATAGGCTTTCTATCCCAAAATAGCTCAATTATGTTTTGATTGCAACATCAGATTCTCCACGGATCTTGGATCTCAAATACTGTAATCATTTATACATAAGTTGATAATTGCTTTACAAAAATAAAGACTGTTGCTGTGGTGGTGGTATAGAGTGGGCATGTGTGGTGTTTTATCATCCTAGAGATTTCACAGTCTACTTAGCTCTATTGATTTTGAAACATGCATTGTTTGATTCTGCATGATTTCAGGTACCACATCTTCCAGGGAAGGAAGAGAAGAAAATGGGCAGATGCTTGTGCCTCTGGCCGGGTCTCCTCCGCGCCGGGGTTTGCCGCAGCTCACCCATCTCTTTGACCTTTAGCAGGTGGTTTTGCTCTGCGTAGTTTGCTTCTTTCACTTCCTGCTCACAGAGGCTTCAGAAATGAAAGAACATTCAGTCCATTTATCCAAAACTACCCCAAGGAATACCTTTTAAAAAAAAGCTACACTCTGAGTGACCCATTTTCACCCTCACTCCATCAAATGTGTCACGATCCCATGGAGTAGTGGGCAGTTCTAGGTATGCGGTTTAGCCGGTGAAAGAGTTGTATTTTACTTTAATGGAGGTGTATTTCTCAAGTCCTTTTATATTTATTACCATTTCTTTCCAGAAAAAATATATTACAAGGAGTACACACACAGTTGCCCTGATTTGTGACTTTTCTCAAAATTTCTTTCTTATTTTTCATTGAAAGAGAAAAAGAAACTGGTTGGTTTTTTAGGAGCCTGACCAGGAAGGTTTTGATGGAAGGAACAGATGGACTGCATCAGGTATCATATCTTTGGGGCCACTATTGCACTAAGTTTAATGAATATAGGCAGAACTCGGTTTAATATAGCTTTCAACTGTAATATTGATCATTCCAGCTATCTGTGCACTACAGAGCACATCTTTGTTTACTGCCTACAGTTTAAATAACATCCAGCTAAGCTGGCTAAGCCTAGTACATCCCACTTCTTGCCCCCCACCCCAACACACACACACACAAAACAACACGTGGACCCAAAGGCAGTTTATCAGATAATTTTTAAATAGAATTCCAGAGAACTTTGCACATATTGCCCAAGGTCATTGGTTGTTATCTTGGGAGAAAAATAGTATCTTTTCCTCATATCCATCCAGTGAAAATGTACAGCTTCCTCTTGAAAAGAAATCAGGCAAAAATAATAACACAAGAAGAAAACATGAGGGTTTGGCTCGCCCACCCTTTTCTCAGTGACTGAGTGGGCTGCCTGAAGATCAGAGAAGTTTATGGCAACACAGAATAGTAAGCAGCCCAGGTGATATTGCTGTCAGGGGCATGGGGCATAGGTGGTTTCCTGGACCTTTCGTGAGCAGGACATTCTGGATTTCAAAACTTTAAAAAAAAATAGCATTAAACAAAGTACTGGCATAAATATATAAAAGTGTATTCATGTAGCATAATTGTAGTGAAAATCATAAGCTTTCTTATGAACCTCTTTCTTAAGTGTCTGGTATTCAAATTTAGTCCTTCTATGAGTTCATTTGTCTATAAGCTTCACCTATCTTTGTTTTCTAAATAAAAGGACCTGTGTTGTTCATTTATTTATTTTTGAGAGGGGGGGAGCAGCAGAGAGGGGGGGGGAGGGAAAAAGAGAGAGAGAGAATCCCAAGCAGGCTCAGCACTGCCAGCACAGAGCCTGACACAGGGCCCCAACCCACAAACCTGAACGTGACCTGAGCTGAAATGAAGAGTCAGATGTTTAACTGACTGAGCCACCCAGGCACCCCAAAGACTTGTGTTTTCTATCATGAGTTCTAACTGTTTCTGACATTTCTAAACTGATTTCTTTGACAAGTTAGCCAAGGCATGGAAATCACTTTCACAGTGGCAGGCTTAACTCCCCATTCCTTTGGAAGGTCTACTGAGGAAACATGCCCCATTGGGAAGTAACAAATGTACATCTTCTTTGCACATCAAAGTACCCATCAAACCTAGGGGAGAGAAGTGCTTTATGTTTTAGAAGAAAAGATGTGCTGCTCCCAAACTGGACCTATTGCTTACCATGCCACAACTCTGGCAAGTCTCACTGACCCTGAAATCTCCATTAAGGACAAAGGTGACCTCTCTGTAAGCCCCACCTCCCCCACCTCCCACCCCCTGCAGAAGCCCCTGCAGGTTCTCTGTCATGCCTCTCCCTGGTCAAAATGGTTGTTGGCATCTGCACCGAATGTGCCTGGGTATGTTGGGGAACCTCTTAAGTCAGGAGGAGGATCGCTTTCCAGATTTCAAGATGCCGCCTTTGAATTAAGAAGTGCCCTTGCTGCTTCAATTATCTATAGGGCATGTACTTTAGACCGTTGGTTTTGCTGTCTTTTTTAATGCTGGTGGTATATTTGTACAGACACTGGCCTATTCTCTCTCCCATTATCTCTAGTGACAGATGCCATATCCATTCCTAAAAAGACTGATTTAGAACAAAATACCTATAGAAAAAGAAAGGGGGAAAATAAAAAAGCAAAGCAACTGCCAACACATGGGTCACACTGAATTCTCACTGGAACTAACTGGCTACAGACAGTCATGTTCAAATCAGTTATGTCCAAAATCAGCAGTCATGTTCAAATTCCATGGGCTTACATGGCATGATTCACTATAACAGTATTTGCAAGATATGTGGAGCATGACCTGAAAAAATCCAGCAAGGCAATAGTTGACTCAGTCAGTATGCAAGCTTTGCAGAATTTCTTTGCACATATGCTTTGGAATGGTCCTAATTTTCAGAACCAACTTCAGCATCTATAAAGGCAGAGATAAAGCTGTAGCTACAAAGTTGGACAGCCACACACAAGTAATGGTCGATTACATTGTTCTGTGTTTGCTTGTTATAAGTGTAAATTCACGTTGTACCAAAATCATTTGTGAAGCAGCTCATTTATACAGGCTAAACTTTTATAAATAAACATAAATCAGGACATTTGTATTCCTGAAAAGTGTCATGAAGTTATCTCAGACTTTTAAAGGGCTCATAGTATACCAGATATTTGGAATTTCTTACTTAATAAGACTTTGAAAACAACTTGGATTTTCTTCATTCTTCTTTAAATCCCCAGGACCTAGTATGTGAATTGCTCTTAAAAGGAAAATAATAATATTGTTGAACTATTGAAAGACTAGCTCACATGTATTTCAACATAAAATCAAGGAAAACAGACCATATGATTTGGGGCTCCATGCTAAACCCATTTATCCTCATGATATCTCCAGTTTGATTAACAGAAACATTAACTGCATTTGCATTTTTCAGTTAGAACAAGGAAAGCTATTGCCCTTAATTTTTAGCACTCTTAGGGCACTTGGGTGGCTCAGTCAGTTGAGTGTCCAACTCTTGACTTCCACTCAGATCATGATCCCAGGATTATGGGATCAAGCCCTGCAATGAGCTCTGTGCTGAGTGTGGAGCCTGCTTAAGACCCCCCCCATCTCTCTCAGTCTCCTTCTCTCTGCCCCTCTCCCCAACCCACATGTGCACCCTCGCTCTCTCTCTCCCTCTCTCAAATAAAAATAAATTTTTTCAGTATTCTGAACACCTCATTCAAGAGAAAAATGCAGTTGATTACACACCAAAGCCATGCATGTGTGTGCACACACAGCCATACTCAGTTCAGTGTCTCTCCTCTGTACTTCTGTATCTCCATTACTTTACTTTGTTATCTGAATTGTTTCTTTCTCAGGTAGGTTATGAGTTCTTCTGTATTTCTAGCTCCTAGGAGAATACCATAATAATAGGAAATACTCAACATAGTTTGTTGAATGAAACAGCGGATGTTACAGGAGAGGAATTAAGAAACTGATTCTAGAATCCACATGTGGCCATGGCTATATTTCATCAGTTCATCTCAGATCAAGGTGTTGAGAGAGACTGAGTTCCTGCCAGGTACAAGGCTCTGTGCTAAGCTGTGATGTGTCAGATGGAGTCTGTGCCCAGTGATTTTATGTCATGGAAGGACATTTTTAGAAGCCTCACTTTCTCTCTGCTTTGATGCCTGTTACAGAAACGTGATGGACAATGGAATAGAGGTAGTCAGTATGAGTCACTTTTTAATCACCGAATTCTAGAACTTTGCTTACTGAGTTTCATAATTCTAGCTTCGTGTGCTAAAATTGGGACAACTTCTCCTCCGTGTGAAGTCTACTGTTTTTTTCCTAAGTTGGATGCCCAAGCGGTGTTTGACAATTGCAGTGGTGCCAAGATTTAGCGTAGCATGTAAGGAGCAAAGCTGAGAAGTTTGTAATCTGTCACCGCTTGTCAAATCTTGGGGCTCCCTAGAGTCTTTCTCTGTGGTGTAAAGGACTCAGAAAAAGAAATAACCTCAGTAGATGTACAGCTTTTGTGCAGAATGTTCGCCCTGAAAGTTTCTGCTGCCTCAGCCAGTGTTGAAGTCTCTCAACACAACCTCCCTGAGTTTCCTAAAGATGTTGGTATTTGCACATGGAAATTGGCTTCATTCATCTTTCCTAGGAATTTACTTTTTTAAAAAGGTGGAATGATTTTAACAGAAATTCTTTTTGTGGATTGATTAATACACTTAAAATCTTCTCCCGCCTTAAGGTATGCATCCTGAACTGCCTCCAGAGATATTTAACAACATCATTAAACAAAGACATGGTGCAATTATTATCCTTCTACTTTATAGGTATGAATAACCATGTTTACATATAAAGAAATGGAAGTACTTTTCAACAGAATCATTTCCGTTGGCTTTTTGTTCTGAGTATTTTTTCCAGGATGTTGTTTGATCATCGTCAGTACCTACTCTTTTGATAACTCTGTCCCTTAGGCTTTGGCAGTCATATCACGGAGTCTTATCTCATAGGGCTAGTTCTGTTTCCAAGAGAGCTCAGTTGCCTCTTTCAGAAAGGCAACAATAAAGATCCCTGACAACATAGCAGGGCTAGAAATCCTGGGATTAGAGTAATACTCTGTCGAATAGGGGAGACGTAGCCCACAGAAGTCAACAGCAATAGAAGCTGGCTGTGGGACACACTGACCTCTACAGGTGCATCCCTGTGCCATGCCGTGGTGGGGTCCACTGAGGCCTCCTTGTGACTGCATCACAGCTCAACTATCCCTCTCTCTCTTCTTTCTCCTGACATCGTGACCAGGGTGTCGCTCCCAAGAACATGCCCCAATAAACTTCCTGCATGGGTATCTCAGAGTCTCAAAGTCTGTTTCCCCAGAACCCAGGCTGTGACAAGAGAAAAGGAAAATTACATTCACAATCATTGAAACTTACAGAGTGAAAACCCTGTTTGGTCTTCTAATTCGTTAGCTAATTAGATCAAGTATTACCTTCATCTGGTTTCCTAATGAATCACAGAACTTACTTTGGTTAAGTTAATAAATAGTCGACACAGTAGCACTTTCTGTTTTGTTCTGTCAGCCTTTATTCAAGTCCTTGGTTGAAGACAGACCACACACAAACCGGAGTCAACTGTGGCCAGATGTTGACATTAGAGATTCATGGTACAAATCCCTTTGGTGCCACAAAGAAGGCTGAAGCAGAACTGGGGAGATAAAATCTCATGTCCAAATATTATTACTATCTTATTTGTCCTATTCTGTCACTAAAATACTCCCTAGCTAACTCTCATGTAGAGACACATAAAATTAATGTGATTCCTCACACAAATAAGGCACTGGCGGAATTCTTTTTTGCCACGTGAAGCTGAAAAGAAGGGAAGATATTAATGAGACATAATAGAATAATGTACTAGAGTAGATATCATTTTTAAGCCTGGTAAAATTGTAACTTAGATTAAGATGAGGGTGACAAATTTTGAGTCTAGGCTCTTTCCGCAGAAAAACACAACAATTTATATAGCCAATTTTCAATTATCTGCCCAAGGAGAAATAGCAATAATGGCAATTATCCAAAAGAGTAGATAATGAACAAATTAATTTCTATTTGACTTTGAAATATTGTTTTCTATTCCAAAACCAACATTTGGATGTGGATGCCTTTTATATTCTATAAGGTTGCTATGCCTCAAACTTGAATACTAAAATTATACTGTAGAAATCAGATGGTAGAAAGTGGCTTATATTTTTCATCCTGCCTTGTGCAGTACATTCCTGCACATTTCTATATTATTGCTGAAAATAGATATTATCTCTTAGGATATATTAAGTTCATCGTAAAGTAGAGAAAACTTGCATCTATATGTTTCCTCATTTATACTTTCCGGGCACTGATGATAATTTAATATTTTGATTGAAAGGACACCACCCCCGTCGTTGCTTCACTAAAGTTAATTGTAGTTATATTTTGTGTACGTGTCAAGCGAAACAGAATGGGTGGTCAAGGCAAGGAGTTATGTCCAAGTAAGTTTTGAGATGCTTAAATGGAAAGAACTGCCTGTGGAAAATTGAGTTGGCCATACATACATTTTCCACACAGATTTGGGCCCTGGTTTGGTTATTTTTCATTCAGTAAATGCTAAGTTGTATACAGTCATCTGGCATAGGATGTGGCTCATGTTAGCAGTCCGTAATTGCTCATTTCCTTTACTCCTTGCTTCCCTTTCTTCATTCAATAATGTTTTATATAAGATACTTCATATAAATGCTTCATATTTTAACAAATGTTTATGTTTTATCCCATTCTTTTTTATATAGAAAATATTCATTTTGTAAAAATGAGGAATTTTTTAATATGTTAAAGTAAAATCACCCAGGCGTTTTCTCAAGGTCAATATACAATAGGGGTTTCAATTCCTAAAAGCTACCTCCATGGAGTTTGATTTATCACAGGGTTTTTTAGATTTTATTTATTTTCATTTTATTTATGTAATCTCTACCCACAATGTGGGGCTTGAACTCACAGTCCCAAGATCAAGAGGGGCATGCTCTACTGACTGAGCCAGCCGGGCACCCCCTGATTTATCATTATTAATCTAATAAGAACCAGAGCACTTTAAAGGGTAAGCATGAGGGTTTGCACACACTAAAAATGGACCACATACTCTGCTGGTCTTATTCTCAGTCATGTGGCACACTCCCATTCCAGAACAGTACATTTTTGTAAAGCCGAATATTATCAAGCATTGCAGTGCTTTTGATTGTTTGCTTTAGGACTCCTTTGCTTTGGTGTTTGACTTATAAATATTTGGTGTTTGACCAGAGTTGGCTTTGCCTCCCTTTAAAGATCTAAATAGAATCTTCAGCTGAGCACTGAAGAGGTGGGTTATACCAATGCCTAAGCTGGGTAGACCTTGTTTCAAACCTGGTTCTACTACCTACCAGGATGATACTAGATCAGAGACCGTCTCTCAAGGTCATGGTTATCTCATTATTAAAGTGAAGATAATAATATAAAATGAAAAGGAATGTGGTGATGCTTACAGATAATAAGTGCATGTAAGTTAGAGTATATTAGGCATTCAATAAATGTTGGAAATACAGCAGGACTCTCACACAGAGAGTCATGACACCGAGGCTTTTCTTTTCAGGAAGCAACTATTCATGCTGGCATGGCTCAGTTGGGTTTGTACCCGAAGAACTGAGCCCCGAATGCTACGTGGCATAGTTTTTTTAGATACATTTTCTATTTCTTTGTCTCTCATATATGATAACACACAAACATGTAGTCTGATTAAATAGTGTCATGTTACAAGGTAGTGAGAGACGCTGTCATGTATAGCCAGGTTGCCTTAAGGTTTGTTTGTTTGTTTTTTCTTTTTCTCTCCTTAGGAAGGAACCCTACCACAGTATGTGTTTACGAATACTAGCATACATGTACTGAGTGCCGACTTTGTGCAAATACCATCCTAGGCATTTTCTGCCTATCGATTCATTCAAACCTCAGTACAATTCTATGATCTGGGTACTGTTACCACTGTTTAAAAGAGCTTAAGTCCCAGTAAGCAGCTGAGTCAGAATTTCCACCCACCCCATACACGTAGCCACCACACAGCAGCCACCACACAGTGCTGCCTCTTGTATAAACAGCAGCCTTGTAGCAGAAACTGGAACCAGCAAGTGGATTCAGTGGGGCCCCCTCAGGCCTCTGCCCATAACTCTAGCACTGCCATTCTTCCTATCTGGCCACACCGCTTAAATACCACCCTAAACAAATACCGGTAATCAGAGTATTATCTCCTATCAAGGACTGTCATGTTTTAGTCATCCAGCTTTACCCAGAACTTATTCCTTAATGTAAATGATGAGAACAGAAAATTATGCCTCTTATTATGAACTTTTATATAAATGCAGCTTGAGACCCAAGGCTCAGGTCAACTGAAGGCAGCCTCCAATCTGTTATTTAAACAGGTCTGGTCAGATTCAACCAATCTCAGAGGGGTTCCAAGTGGAAGTGAAAGGTTGTAGGTGAAAGGGAAGGTACTGGTGCTGAGAAGCCCCAGCTCTGCCACTCGCTAGCTGAGTCCTTGCCCAAGAGTCTTCAGCCCCCTGAGCCCTTTCTCTCCACTTGGAAACTGAAGATGTTGCATTCGATCTTAAGTAAAAGCTGACCACCCAGGAGCGAATCCTGAACCTCAAGTAGGCTTTGGCTTTAGCCTTGTTCGACCTGCACAAAGTTTTGTTCAATTTAATTCTAAAATATAAAATGAGAGATTTCACATGGAAATCCTTATTTCTGTCTTTTCTTGAAAATCTCAAGTTGTGGCATTATTGGGCCTGTTTTTCCTTAGGACCTCAATGAAAAACATCAGCGGGATGTGGGTGCTGGCTTCCCCTTTAAGACTGGACACGTGCTCACCACAGCCCACCATTCCCTTTGCCTCACACCTGTCTGTCCCTCAATCATGCTACTTGCCAGGTCATGTAGACATATGGGTTTGCAAACGTAGGACCAGCTCCGATCTTCATTTGTTTATTTATTCATTTTTTTTCATTTGATCAACCTGTATTCAGTGCTTTCATACCATCTTGTATATTGTACTCGTAACCTAAATACAAGTATTTTTTTTGAAGTGACAGAATTCACTTTTCACTTCTCAGAGGCGAATTAGTCTCCATTATCCCTAATGGTTTCTCCCTTTGTGTTATCTGCACAGGATCCTGCAGTTTGCTAATAAGCAGCAGCTTCCCCTGGCACAAGCCACTGCAAATCTCCTCATCAGACCAACCGAGACCATGCTTTGTGCCCTGCACCTATAGTAAGAAGAAAGAGTACACGGCAAGCTTTGGCCCAACAGGTAAGAGAAGAAGGCACTGTTCGGTTATGCAGCCCATCACTGGGGAAAATTAACAGCAATTCTATAAAATCAGAAATCAACATGGAAGGACTAATGAGGAAAGAGAGAAGTTTACTTTTTTTTTCTTTCATTACCGTTTACCTGCTACAACATGTAAAATACCCTTGCCATTAGCCATAAAATAACCCTTGTTCTTGAATGAGAGAGGAGAAAAAAAATGAAAGCTAAAAAGAGTGGCCTTTTTAAAAAATTCATATTTATAAGCACCTATGAAACCTTTGACTGATTTTTGTGGTGGCCTCTTTTAGGATGAGACATTGTGGAGCTAAATATATGCCTCAGGTGACCTGAGACAATGCCTATTTAAAAATCCATCTCTCTAAGGCGATAGCTAATTGATTCTTGAAACTTCTTTGCCGAAATAACCTTGTCCCATAGGCAATTGTGCTTCAATTATTTCTTATTTCACTTGAAAATAATAGTCTTTTTATATAGAAAATGATAGAAGAGTTATAAAAGGCATCAAAAATAACACGTAATCGTTAAAATATTTTTATTTAAAGTGATAAAACTCAAGACAAATACTCAGAATATTCCTTTAGACACTAACTTTTTGCCCTAAATAGCATGCTAAGTTTACTGAAATGATTGCAGCCTTCCTAAAGTATGTCCAAGGAAAAGAAGCCCCCACTGGCACCAGGAGACTTGAATCATACTTTTATCTCTTCCACCAGCACCTCTGTGAGTTGAGCCAATAACTTCATCTCTCCAGACTACAGTTTCCTTGCCCATGGAATGGGCTGTTATTTCACACTTCTGAACACCAGGCTCAGTTTGACAATGAGGTAGTACTTGTGGGGGCAGGGAGCCTTGAGCTAGTTCCTGGCAAATCCATTTGCCTAAGGCACATTCAACAAAATCCTGGTTTGCCAAATTCCTCTCTTCATTATTTACAAAGTTTACAGCAATTTGCACTGGGTTTGTTGGTTTTTACCATCTTTAGAGATTTCTGTGAGGTTTTAATTGATAGTTTTCCAGTTTGCTTCAAAACAGCATTTGAAGAAATGCCCAGTTTGTCTTTGCCTTAGCCCTGCTGGTACGTAGGGGAAAGGATCCTCCAATAAAGAGGAATGGAGAGTCATCGGCACACAGCCAAAGAGGACATAGACTGAGAGACATGACATTAACACCGCGAGGATTCTCCAAACTCAAGACAAATATATTCAGGATTTAAATATATTAGGCAGCTTGACCATTTAGGGGAACTGTTTCATAGAATTAGCCTGCTGTTGTAGTCCTTCCTTGTGGGGATCTTACAGTTCAGTGGGGAAAAATAAGGATTAAAATGAAAGCAAGAAATAAGTAAACAATACAATTGCAAATTGTGATAAGCACTATGGAAAAATGAAAAGGGTACTAAGCCAGTGAAAAGCCAGCCCCTGCTTCATGCAGGTAGTCAGGGCCCCTGTGAGAGGCAGGAGAGCTTCCTTGTTCCCTGCTTTGCAGGCTTGTGATAGGATTGCATTGCCTTATTCTCCCCAGATTCCATGGGGCCATGGGATTTGATCTGGCCAATCAATTACGTGTCAAAACAATATGTGTCTCTTCTGTGCTGGAGCATCTAATTGACGTTGCTCTAGCTTCCTTTCCCTATGGCATTTTGACCAGGGATATGGTCCAAGATGTAGTTGGTCCATTCACCTGGAACTTGTGTGACATCAATGAACAGAGCCCCCTCAGCCAACCCACACTGGAGATGCACAGCCTACAGCATGAGCAAACAACAAACTTTTATTGTTTTAACCCACTGATATATGGAAGCTTTTTGTTAATGTAGCTTAACAGAGACAATCCTGACTATTACAAGAGGCATTTCTGAAGAGGCAGAAAGATGATTTCCAGAGGCTTTCAGACAAGAGGCTCTGAGCTTGGCTGGTTCACAGAATTGAAAGGAGGTCAATATGGCTGGATTATAGTAAGTCGGAAAAAAGTAGCAAATAATCTTTAGAGTTCCATCTACTCTCTCAATTCTTGCCTGTTCCAGCGCTGAGGCTGTTCTGATATTTATATTCCTGGCAATGCTTAGAGATAGATTAAGTAGCTGACTCTAAATGCTTTTGATTTGTTTACACAAATCAAACTCTCATATTTTATCTCTTGCCTCTGGATTATGATCGTTTTTTATCAAGAACTTTGCATGTGGGCTATTGATATGATAATGTAATCCTAATGCCTTCTCAGGAGCTGAGGGCCTCTATCCTTTCAGTCAGTACGAAGATGCACTTGAGTATATAGGCCATTCAAAGCTGAGCTGAGGCTCAGGATGGGAGGCCCACAGCATTTCACAATTGAATAATATGTAATACTGTGCAATTTTTAAGCTCACAGCTTTTTATACCAATTTCTAATATTCTGGCAACAGAATCTAGGGAAAAGCCCAAACTTTGGCGGGACTCATCATGGCTCCTTTTATGTATATGTATGAGAGATTGTCTTTTGCACTGAAAATCTTGTTTGAAAACAAAACAAAAACCCCCTAGCAAAAGGCAAATTGCATGAGATGCAGTTTATCTTCTTTGTAAGAAAAGAAGAGCTGAGTCAGCCCTCCTGGGATTTGACAACTAAGGTATTTCTTTATCCTTGACACTGCTCAGATAGAGCCACAGATATTATAACTGCCTTTATTGAAGTTTGGTAGATTTAGAGGAAATACATCCAGCTGATATTACAGTCATTCTTGTACAGTTCTTAAAGTCTTAAGGATTTTTTATTGAGGTGAATGAAATCCTGCTTAAGAAAAAGGAAAGTAGGAGAAAGGAAGGGAAATGGATCTAAAATAAAAACTGGGTCCTTAATGTAGTCTAGGCTCAGGGCTAAGTTTTATCATATGTAATATTATCCTCATTCAGTGGAGGAAGTAGCCCAGAAAGGTTAGGATGGATCACCCAGCCAATTAGTGGCAGACCAAGGAAGGAACAGAGGTCTTCCCTCTCTAAAGAAAGACCCTTGTCTTTCCTCTCTATCACTTAGACTAGAGCATAAAAGTCTCCCTATACCATCACCACAGTCATATCCAAAGTATCCCAGCCTTGCATTCCTATGATCTCCAGTGCTGTCCTCTACAAGGTAAATACTAGATCTGTCTTCATTTATTACACATATAGGTTCAGAAGAGCCTCTAAACAGAGATGGTTGTAATAAACTCTGCTCTGCTAATTGTAAGTCTTCCCTTTGTTCAGCCTCATCCTATATAATTAGCACAGTCTTGAAAATAAAAGCTTTCCATGACATTAAAGTTCTTACACAACACACCCTCTAATTATTTCATATTTTCAGATGAGGGATAAGATACTCATGGTATAGGGGTTAATTCTGTTTGTTATTTAATTACTTATAGAAGGCGTTCAGGAAAACCAAGAAAAAGACATTATTAAAATCATCTCTACATCATTCTGAGATATATGTACATAGACCAAGGCCCAGGCATACAATTTTCTCATACCCCTACTCCATCCTAGCTTCTGACATCATTTTTGGCATGGTCTTATGTACACCTGTTAAAATCTCTTTCTGTCAAGGACTTATCTTTCCTTTAAGACCCACTGAAAATCCTCCCTCTGCTGGTCTTTAATATATTCACCATTAAAATGAAGCTCCATCTCCCCATCTCCCAGGGCACTTTGTACTGATCTTAAAGCATGTCTCTGCTCTGTTTTATAGGGTTCAGACCTAGAGCAAAGATGGTCGGCGACTCACTCAATTATGTTTTCTCTCTTTTCTTCCTGGGCAGCTAACTAGACAGCATTTCCTTGTCTTCCTTAGAATTGGGTATGTCCACATGATGACTTTCTCACAATGGAATGTGGGTGGAAATGACATCCTTCATTTGGAGGCCAGGATTTTTAGGAAGTATGTGTGCCTTCTCCATGCTCATTCTCCCCTGGTGCCGTTGGGGTGAGAGAAAGAACTCTGAGGCCCTCAGGGATAGAAGGAACCTGGGCTCCTAGATGACCAGGTGGAAAGCTCTGTGGCCAAGTGGGAACACCCCTATTAGGTTGTTACGCAGATAAAAAATAACTATAAATTTGGTAAGCTTAGAAATGTAGGGTTTTTTCGTTATAGCAGCTATGTGGGCTTACCTAACACAGCGTGCACATGTTTGGAAGCATGAGTCTACATGTGTGTGACTCCCTCTATTTTAGAAGCCCTAGAAGGACTGGGACAAAAAACAATCCGTCACTGTGAACAGAATTAAACTAAATAGCTGCTTCATGTGTAAATGGAGCAGATGATCATCAAAATGAAGAGTGGAGGGTACTCTAAAATATCTCTGACACAGGGATACCATTTTGTCATTTGCAAGAAACTATCCAGAATTTTGTAAATAATCTCATAAAATGACTAGAATGGAGAATTAAAGAAATATTCAGTTCCCATATTAAAATGTATCCTAGTTCTTTATTCATTCAAATATTCATTATTATTTCAATCAACAAGTAGGTATTAAACACATTTTACCTGCCAGGCAGTCTTCTAACAGACCTGGCCTCACCTCACTCCAAATACACAGTCCAGTGGAGGAGCCAAATATCCACTAAGTCTTCACTCTGCTTCCCACCCAGATTCTCAGGCTCCTTATCTGTGAAAAAGAATAATGATATTATATACTTCTCAGATTTTGTTGTATTTTTTACTTATATAGTATCTAAATATGATTACTGTGAAATATTTACCATTGTGCTTGACTCCTGAACTTAGCAAACACTCCGTAAATCTCAGCTGTTATTATTTGTGTTAGTTTAGGTAAATAAGATTATATAACAAAAAAATCTGGGTAAGACTGAGGAAAGGGTGTGTGGAACACAATTTGTCCTTCAAAGTGACTCCTGATATGAGAGTTGAGAGGTTAGGAATAATGTTGCCCCTTTTTAAAAATGAAAAGAGTGTGCGCATAGGACCAGGGATGTGAGGAAGAGAGAGCAAGGAGAAAACACTGCAGGATGAGATCGTGCAGAGCCTTGCAAACCACCTTGTAGTCATGCTAAGAATTTACCCTCTTCCTAAAGTGCCATAGAAAGTTGCTGAATGGTCTCCAACACATCATGGCACAGAATGACATGATTAGCTTTGATTTTAGAAAGATCACTTTTAGAAAGTGGCTACGAAGAAAAAATGATTGGAGGGAAACAGAGGTGCATGCAGGCCACTTGGAAATTGCTGTGTGCCAAAGCAAGAAACCCCCACAGATAGGTTAGGCGGTGGTAGCGGGGATGGAGTGAAGTAAAGATATGAGAAGTTTCTGAAGTCACACGGAAAGGACATGGTGATCAATTAAGTGCAGACATAAGGGAGAGAGCGCTGTTAAGAATGGCTCCTGGTCTTTCACAGGGTTGTGGGTACATTTCACAGAGGTAAGGAACCCTAAAGAGGATAAGGGTTGCAAGATCATGAATATGCCTTTGTACGCACTACATTCACATGTTGCTCCGAAATCCAAGACCACATGCCATGTACACAGTTGAGTATGTGGGTCTGGAGTTCCAGAGGCACATCTGAGCTAGAGTATAAATTCAAGAGTTATTGGCATATGGATAACATATGGATAGCACCAGAAATCATGGGCAGGAAAAATTTGCTTTGAGAATAGGCAAAGCTTATACCTGAGAGGAAAAGAGGGTCTAAAACCTACCTTGAGGAATTTATAAGCAAAGAAGACTATACTGGTCAGGCAGGGTTCTCAAAACAAACAGAAACAGTAGTGTGTGTGTGTGTGTGTGTGTGTGTGTGTGTGTGTGTGTGTGTGTGTGTGTTTCTATTTTAAGGATTGTGGAGGCCTGGGGAGTCTGAAATCTGATAGGGGAGGCCAGCAGGATGGAGACTGAGGATAGAATGACAGTTGGAGTCCCAAGGCATTCTGCTGGAAAACCAGGAAGAGCAACCATTGCAGATGAAGTCTGAAAGCAGTCCTCTTCCTCAGGAAAGATCCACCTTCTGTTCTATTCAGACTTTTATCTAATTGGAGGAGCCCTACCCCACACCACCCCCACCCCATTATGGACAGAACTCTGCTTTATTCAAAGTCCTGGATGAACTGTAAATCTCATCCAAAACACCCTTGCAGGAACACCCAGCGTAATATTTGACCACATATCTGGGCACCATGGCCCAGCCAAGTTGACCTGTAAAATTAACCATCACAGAGCCATAAAAGGAAAACCAGAAATAGTGACTGTTTCCAGATACTAGGAATACAACCTATACTGTGGTTTACAGTGTGAATCCCGGAGTCAGACAGTGTGAGTTTGAAATCTAACTCATTATTCACTCACCTTGTGACCTTAGGTGCTTACAGGGAACTGGACCAGCCTAGACTGGCACCTGCGTGAAACAGATGTTGCTCAGCAGCTCTGGCTGTGCGCAGTGGAGGACTGAGGAGCAGGGAGCTCTGCAAATCATACTCACCCCTGCTCTCTCCCTGGCCATAGACACGGCAGTTTCCCTTCATTGTAGGGCTGGCACCCAAGAGTTTGCTTTTCTGATGCTGTGTTTGTTTATGGCCTTGGATGTGCTATAACCAAAGTCCTCCCTGAGCTGTGGCTCAGCCACTGAACGGACCAGAATGGAAACCAGAACATTATGTAATTCCTAGGTTGAAAAGAGAAAAAAAGAGGAGGCGTGGCCACATTACAGTGCTCTCTCCTGGGACTTTGTGGCAGGTATTCTCAGTGAATTTTACTGAGCTCTGGAAAGACAGCACAGAGAGACCCTTAAGCACAGTAAAGACTCTTCCAGGCAGCAAACCTGTGGCAACTCAAGAGTAGTGGTTCCCCCACCTTCCCTCCTTAGGCTGGCTTGTTCTCAGGTCTCAAAAAGCAAGTATGATTAAATAAGGACTTATTTTCCAGGTGCCTCGGCAAATATATTCAGCTGTGTGCAAGGCGCCATGCTTTCTAACCAGACTGTGACAGGTCTAACGCATCTTTGGCTCCCTGACATCTAGGCCAGAACAGGAAAGTAGCCAGGGCTCTATAGATGTTGGTCAAATGAAAGACCATAAACCATATAGTTGTAAAGCATTTGGATTTGGACCAACAAATCCTTCTTCCCTAATAAAATCTACCTGAGATCCCACAAAGGGTTTCTCATATCTTTCCTAATAGTATAAGATATCCCTCATGCCCTGGTGAAATAAGTCTAGGATACAATAAACTGCCTTATAAACTAATTAACATAACCCTCTCAAAAACTGGCCTATGGGCATTTGAAATGGCCAGAAAGATGATAGGCAGAGATCATATAGTTGATGAGAAACACACTTTAGTGGATACTGATACTTTTGTTCCGATATTCTGTAGCGTAGAGGTTCCCAATATGTCTCTCATCACAGTCCACATAAGAGGTGAATTTCTTATAGGTGCACACTCCCAGTGGGTTAGTGAAGCCATGCCCCTTTCATTTGTGACCCAGCAAAGTAAATGAGAGGGCAAGTCCGTAAAATCATTGTATTTACAAGGATAAACTTATATATGCTCTATTTTTTTTAATTTTTGTTAATGTTTATTTGTTTATTTTGAGAGAGAGAGCATAGCAGGGGAGGGACAGAGAGGAAGGGGAGAGAATCCCAAGCAGGATCAGCACTACCAGCACAAAAGCTAATGCGAGACTCGAACTCATGGTAAGATCATGACCTGAGCCACAATCAAAAGCCAGATGCTCAACTGATTGAGTCATCCAGGTGCCCCCAATCTGTTCTACTTTTAAAATTGAAACCCAATAGTGGACAGCCTTTATTGAATGTTTACTGTGTGCAAAGCACTGTGCCATGAGCTTTGTGTATATGATCCCTTTGAGCCAAGGGCCACTGTGAACAATAGCTTCTATAGCAACTTCATTTTGCAGGCTAAGAAACAGAGGCCTATAGAGATTACAGAATGTTTCAAGCCTAATACACATCTAGAAGTCTAATCTAGGTCTCTACATTTATACTCTCCTGTCTCCAAAATCATATGCAAACTTCAGCACTTGATGACTGTTATTATAAATTTCCTGTGACACCCTTCACAACTGACTACCACAACATGTATATTACAACATAGAGAATTTTTTATCAAGGACACAGTGTTGCTTTAATCAAAATTAGATTTTGCTCCATGGTTTGAACCCAGTTCATTTATTTGAGTCATGTTAAGTCTTACAAAACAATCATCTAATGACCATCTTTTATGGAGTGTTTATTATACTTCACTGACAATCTCAAACATTTTGCAGAAATTATTTCTAATATTAGATTGACTAATTAAAATATTTATAATATTGTATAGATTTATTTATATTTTATTAATACTAGATTTCTAATGTAATAGACTTACAAAGTGTTATATTAAGTTTGGAGCAGAACAGGGGCACACAGTGGCTCAGTCGGTTGAGTGCTCGACTTCAGCTCAGGTCATGATCTCATGGTTTTTGGGATTGTGCTCCGTGTTGGGCTCTATGTAAGATAGCTCAGAGCCTGGAACCTGCTTCAGATTCTGTGTCTCCCCCTCTCTCTTCCTCTACCCTGGTCTCTCTCTCTCTCTGTGTGAAAAATAAACATTAAAAAAAATTTTTTAAGTTAGAGTGAAACAGAAAATCCAAGTCTTACCCCACTTATTATGTTTCATTTTCCAGCTGCAGGGCCCTCTGACTTCCCCTTTCCCCATTCCCCTCAAGTTTCATGTGCTGCCTTTCCTCCCCCTCTGCCTCCGTCTCCCCCGGCCTCAGGGCCACTGCTCCCCCAGCAGAGATTCCTTGACTTACTGACTGACCAGCCAAGAGCGGTCTGGGAGGACAGTCCTCAGAGTCACGGGAGGAAGGTAAGAGGAGAGGACCAGAAAAGGTGGAAAGAGAAGCTGTAGGAGGGTAAGTGCTCCCAAGGGAGATACAGAGTCCAAGCAAGAGAATGGAGAGGGGAGCAAGGAGAGAGCACAGCTGTGCAGTCAGATCCTTCAGGTGAGAAAATGGGAAAGGCAGGTGAAAGTGCCCCAGACTATAGAAAAGTCTTTGGCAACTGAGAAGGAAAAGGAAAAGAAATCTCTAGAGAGCGCTGAAGATTTTTTTTACGAAGAAGGAGAACCATGAAGAAAGCAAAAAAGCAGATTTTCCAGCCAAGCTCTACATGTGTGTGGGAGTCCTGTTGACAGACAACCAGATCATTTCTCTCTGTTGTTCTAACCAATCACCACTGGAAGCCCTGCCCCAAGGAAATGCCCTCAAGGACTAAGCAACAGAAAGTACTCTGGAGCCTCCTGAATAATAAGCCTGAGGAAGGTCTGGCCTTTGTTCACAGAGCAGGGAGTCGGGTCAGTAGTGGGCAGACGGTTGGACAAACATACCACTGTCCGGATTTGGATGAAGCTGGAATGGAGCGGAGTAGGGATCAAGTCATTTTAATAAATAAATATACATATGTATGTATATGTTGGTCAGAAAGGAAAATAAAAATATATGCAGGGCGCCTGGGTGGCTCAATCGGTTAAGCATCTGACTCTTGATTTTGGCTTAGGTCATGATCTCAGTGTTTGCAGGTTTGAGCCTCGCATCAGGCTCTGTGCTGATGGTGCGGAGACTGCTTGGGATTCTGTCTCTTGTCTCCTTCTCTCTCTGCTCCTGCCCTGCTTGTTTTCTCTCTCTCTCTTTTTCTCTCTGCCCCATATATATGTGTGTATTTGCATATGTAAATATGTATATATTTATTAAATATTTATGTATTTATTTATTAAATATGTATATATATAATTCCCAGCCTCCAGTAAAATGCTATCAAGATTTCAGCTGAGGAGTTTGTACATTCTTTGATTTCAAACTTGCACATAATTTTAAGCCATCAATATCAATATGGGCACATTGTTCTATACATTTAAAGAGAATGCTCCTAGTGGTGATTATCCTGGATGTGTATGGATTTAGTTGAACAGGCTGGTGCGTGTCTGGCCTTCTCCCATGTTGCTCAAAAAGTTGACTTCAAATGGTAGCCGTTTGAAAATATACACCGCCAAAACTGAGAGTTTGATGGAAAACTAAACAAGCACTTCTTAGCCTATATTTTTGCAAACAAGTGATTCAATTGCTTTGATTTTAAATTAACAAATCAAAAGGTCAGTCGGTTTGATTAAAAACACAGGCACTGTCTAATTGATTTGTCGACTGCACTGACTCTTCACTTGAAGAGGCAGCATGGCATGATGAAAACAGAAGTGGCTTGAGAGCCAAGCAGCCTGGGCGCTGGTTTCGGCTCCACCACACACACCCTGGTAAGAATCTGGGTGACCTCTGAGCCTCAGGACACTCATACCTATATCCTGGATCTGAGTGATAATCAAATGAGAAAACGTGAGGAGAAATAAGTCTGTACACTAGAAAGTTCTGCACAAAATTCCGTTATTACTGTCAATAATTGTCACATAACCCCAAAGCCAAGTATTAATCAATCCCTTGAAAGACTGGGAGCCCTGCCATTTGTAACAACGTCTGTCCCTCTCCTGTCTGAGTCGTATTCCCTAATAGCTTTCAACAGTGCCGTCTCTTACCAATTTAATTCAGCACCACTGACAATGATAAGCCCAACCACTGTGGCAGTTAATAGAAATTCTCCTTTAAATGAAGTGCATCTGCTGTGACATCTGTTTAAAACCCATGGAGAGGAGTCAGTGTTCACAAGCAAATTGAGTAATTACTACGTAATTACACTATAAATCATTCAGTCATTGATTTGCTATCAAAATTCATATCTTTTAGACATATTCAATATGAAAACCACCTGGGTTCTTCCAAAATGTGCAGATATGTTCTTATAATGGTCAATATAGAGATTTGAGCTAAACACCTGTGGCCAAAAAATTAGAGTATTATCTCTAGAAGAGAGAAAGTGTTGGAGGAAAGACATTAAAGTGTGGAAGGATACGTTAATAGAGTGAGAAAGGAAGGGGAGGGATATTCTGAAGGCAAATTTTCTAAGTGCTTTCTCAGTCATTTCATAAGAGCGGTGGCATTGCTAAGCCTCGCTGGCAGGAGAAAACACAGGAAGTAGAAGGACCAGAAATGCAAGATTTCACCTGTTCCAAGAAAAGCCCATCACTCTTTGGATGCTGTTTGGATGCTTGGGAAACTTGTACCATAAGCAGAGAATAGAGGAATTAATGGTTCAAGACATAGTATCTACTAGTCCTTTATAGCCACCCAGATTTACAGCAGTAAAAACTGATATCTAATACTTTACTGACTGGTTACAAAACATAGCTCTATGGTACTTCCTTCAAATCCATTTTTAAAAAGCCAGTCAACAGATATTTTATTAACCACATAGAGTAAGTATGCAATGCATACAAGGCTATATTCTTGGAACAACACAGAATGTAAATAAATATGTCAGCATCACAGCATCACAGAGGGAAGGCTGACTTTGACCCTGGCTGACTCAAGTTTGAATCCTGGCTCTCTTGAATAGGTGTTGGGTTGAGCCATATGAAGCTGCTGATGTTCAACCATTTTTAAGCTACATAGCTTTTTCAATTCCATGTGGTTTGGCAAAAGAATGGGAAAATCTTAAATACTCTGGGCCTCAGTTTCTTCACCACTAAAAAGGAGGATGATTATTTGAGAACCAGAGAAAATGTTTATAAGATGTTTATAACAAATGTTTATATAAATATTTATAAAAAGTTTATAGAAGCATATAGAAACCTTCTACCCTTGGTCCCCCAGCAGATGTACTAAGCAACACTATTACTGTACAGCGGGAAAGGGAAAGTTAAGACAGTGTTGCAAAAGTCAAAGTTGTGGGAGTCTCCCTCCTCATCACTGTGTATTTAAAAATAGAAGTTACACTAAATATTTAATGTTAGGAATTTTATTAAAATGAGAGACTCCATGTGTTAAAACAAAGGCCTTTGATGCTTTTCCTAAACATGCAGTTGTATGCCAGTCTCTAAAACCAAAATTCTATACCAAGCAGCTACCTTCAACATAGAGCCTATCAAAAACGGTTACTCTGCAATTATGTCAACATCAAATGGTTCGATTTTAATAGCATGCTACGTTCCAAACTAGATGTTCCTCCACAGTCTTCAAAGGGTAAGTCCTAGTTAGGGATGGCATACAGTTTTACCAAAAGAAAGTCAAAACTGCAGCCCAGCCCAGCCAGTCACATTTACATGGGTCTCTTTCCTTTACACGGGGTGGGGGTGCAGCCGCACTTAGCAGCATCAGAGACAGCAGCAGGGGAAGAGCCCGCGCCATCAATCAGTTTGCTAAGTAGAGACAAGAAACAAGTTCAGTGGAGCAGAAAGGTCCCTGCCTCTGTGGAGTTGATGGAGAGAAGGAATGTGATTGGTTTCGTAAGGGGCAGGCAGAGGGGCAATGTGTAATTTCACCTCCCCTCACTAAACGTGCCTGTCTATCTGAGATGAATCAACACCTTAGATTACACATTATGCAGATGACAGTAGCAGTTTGGCACCTAACGCAGTCTCTTACCAGAGTTTAGATTCACTCCCACCGATGTCTGTGAAAAGTGAAAATAATTCCCCTCCTTGGCTTCCTTGTCCTTGAAGTACAGCCTCCTCTAAGCCCGACAGCTCAGAGGCTGAGCTACGTGGCAGATGGCAGTATCTCCTTGCAGAGGTTATGAGCTCAGAACTCCCAGACTAGGAAATTAATTCAACAAAAACAAAAATAGAGGCACCAATGGCTCTTGCAGATCATACAGTGAGGATCACAGGGAAATTTAAATCTTTAAACAAAATTCAGAAAGATGCTGACAGTGTTTTAGCGCCAACGAGTCAGGTAAAAACCATACCCAAAGGTAGCTATTTCCTGAGAATGCTCATTGAAAAGTAACACTGGAAACATGGAGTAATTGCTATGTGGGCTATAAACTTTTTTGTGCCACCATGAAAATGGACATATCTTTTTTTTTTTACAAATAGTTTATTGTCAAATTAGTTTCCACATAACACNCTCTGGTTTCTCTTCAGATCGTGTAAATCTTTCGCCTTTTACTAAAGTCCAGTTTGTCTGATATAAGTATCGCTACTCCGGCTTTCTTTTGATTTCCTGTAGCATGATATATATTTCTCCATCCCCTTACTTTTAATCTGAAGGTATCTTCCAGTCTAAAATGAGTTTCTTGTAGACAGCATATAGATGGATTTTGTTTTTTAATCCATTCTGCTACCCTATGTCTTTTGATTGGAGCATTCAGCCCATTTACATTCAGTGTTATTATTGAAATATGTGGGTTTAGAGTCTTTGTATCTTTTGTAGGGTTCATGTTTGTGGTGGTGTCTCTGGTATCTTTGTTGAAAATGGACATATCTTAATCTGGAGAAATGAAAGCTGGAAGTTTCTGATCTATCCTCGTGTACGTATCATAAAAGAGAACTGAATTGACCATTTCCCACCAAGTCCCAGGGTAAAACTGGAAGGTACCTGCTGAAATTACAGGAGTAGCTAGTCTGTACATGAAAAATGACATCTTTAAGTGAACGTGATCAGATCCTAGTACAGATTCCCAAGGGAAATTCTAAAAACTCTCTTCCTGTAGCTCCTAAGAAACATCTATATCTAAAATGCTCTGATTTATCCCTGGGGTAGATGATTGCCTTAAATCATCTCTTAAGACCACTCACTTCCAACATTGAAATTTAGACTGTAAGGGTGATATCAGAGTTTTTAACAAAAGAAAGCTCGATGTTGGACTTCTATATCAGTGAAGGGTTGAACTCTATGGTAGATTATTATCAAAAAAATAGAACTTTACTGGACAAAATATGGTGTGTCAGTGTCCATTTCAAAAGCACCCTCAAAACACAGGTCAGAATTCAAAAATAAAAGAGAATCAGGTCAGAGCAGTGGCATTCTTGTGGGCCATAGGATCTTTATATCCACTCAGACTAAAAGGACCCTCTGTTTTGTATCTTTGCATGAAGGCTTAGTGCATGTAACTGTCTTCTCTGCAAACATTCCGACCGTAGAAAAGTTAAGCTTGAAGTAAAAAAAAAAAAAAAAGCTGGCATCCAAACAAAGCCTAGACTTTTCTTTATAAAAAAGTCAGCCCTGTCTGAATAATGGTCTTCGTGTACATCTTCTATGAGAAGATGGAGAAAGACCAGCTTTACCTATAGGTTGGCTTGTTTGTCCTTGAAAGGCACAGTGCAGTCTCTTTTCCAGAAGATAACAAGTCTCTTAATATAATCAAAGACCCAAATTTTAGCTTTAGATTCTCCTCATTCTTTTACTTTGGTCACAAATGGTTAATCAGTCTACAGACTTTCTCCTTGTAAGATGTAGTGCTGAGGCTTCTAAACTAATCATGTTTACAGATACATTGAAATCGTTTTTAGGCAAGCTAAGAAACTGCTGCCACCTTACATGCCACGTGCATCTGACTGAGAATGACAACTTGTTACACGTACCTGTGTAATACTTAACACCTCCCTGAAGAGCTTTTTTTTAAAAGCATTTTTTAAAGCTGCTCCACAATGTTACATTCATTTCAGGTGCACAATACAATGACTCAACAAATTTATACATTATGCCATGTTCACCACAAGTCTCTGGTGAGACTCTGTCTCTATACATTGCTACTAAAAAAAAAGATTTTTTCGGGCGCCTGGGTGGCTCAGTCGGTTAAGCGTCCGACTTTCGCTTAGGTCATGATCTCGCGGTTCGTGGGTTCGAGCCCCGCGTCGGGCTCTGTGCTGACTGCCAGCTCAGAACCTGGAGCCTATTTCAGAGTCTGTATCTCCCTCTCTCTCTGACCCTCCCCTGCTCACGCTGTCTCTCTCTCTCTCCTAGAAATAAATAAAAAATATTTTTTTAAAAAAACATTTTTTAAAAAAATTCTCTAAAAGCTATTCCAGATCAATCTTCTCCATCCAGTGCTAGAACACAATAGAGATAGGCTCAAGGTCTTCACCTGTCAGAAAGAAGGCTGGCTTTTGTGGTTTATTCACATCTGACATTTTGATCCCTGTGAGCCACATTCATGTCTGAAGGGAGACCAAAAATTTGAGAAGGTGCTTTTCTATGCCTTTAGGATAATAAAAAAACAGTGGGATTAAACTTCCAATTTGGCAGATTCTCCAAAGATACAAAGATTGTCTGGATACTCTTTCACATTCTCCAATTAGCAAGCCTGGCCACAGTGGCATCACCACACTTGCCTAAGCACTTTCTGCAAAATGTACAAATGAGGTGTATCAGGCATCTAATGAGCTCAAAGGCCTGTGCCAGCCTCCCCACTTCCCTAACAGGGGGTGAGAAGCAGTACAGGCTGTTTTTTAGCCTGCAGTCACTGAAGCCATGTTCCTAATTAAGAAAGTAAAAATGCCCCAGGCAAAAATACAACAAGCCCAAATGGTTACTGTTAAGTACCGATTTTGAGATTCTCTATTTTCTGCCAAGAGAATATCTCAGGGAGAAAGAAAAATATAGTAAACCACAGGAAATAAGGATGGAAGGCTACTATATTTAAGTAATTTTCCCTACCATAGTATGTTTCCTTTCAAATATAATTGCCTCTTGGATACTTTTTTTTGGGCTGATTTTTGCTTAAACACCAGAAACTATTGACTTGGCCCAGGTTTTTGAATACTTGAAATAGAATGTAGTTTGGTGTAAATATTAATGAACCTGAAAAAAAAAAACCAAATGAATTAAAATCTATTCCTTGAACTAAGCTAAAAAAGGTACATGTTATTATGAAAGTTACTTTGTATAGGGAATAGTAGGGATTTGTTTTATCACATCTTCTGTAGGGCAATCAAAGCCAATAGCCAAAACAAAAACACTTGGGTTCTCTCCAGTTCTTTAGATTTCAGCCCGAGTTGAAAGGCTTGGAGGAGAGCAGCAATCACACTTCCATAGCCCATGCTGATGCCGAGCAAGTAAAACCGCACTGCCTGTACTGTGACTCCAGCAAATCTTCCCCAGATCAGTCTACCCGGAGACCTGCATCTTCACAATATCTTATATGTCCTTTTATGCCATTTATTGCATCGCTTACACTATAGTAAAATAAGCTCCATGGTCAACTGGGTGGCTCAGTCGGTTGACTGTCCAACTTTGGCTCTCACAGTTTGTGAGTTCAAGCCCCATGTCAGGCTCTGTGCTGACAGCTCGGAGCCTGGAACCTGCTTTAGGGTCTGTGTCTCCCTCTCTCCCCCCTCCCCACACACTCTGTCTCTCTCTCTGTCTCTCTGTCTCTGTCTCTGTCTCTCTCTCTCTCTCAAAAATAAATACTAAATTTTTTTACATGAATGAATTCCATACTGGACTTCAACTCCTTACAGGACAGTATGTTATTCAACCTTCTACCCTGGGAGCTAACACAGTGCCGGCACATATGAGAGATGATTAATAATAGCATCCTAATTCATAATAACATGCATTAAAATATTTAAATATATTTATGATTTTCTTCAAATATTAAAATTAAAAATAGTATTTACTGAGCATGGATATGTGCTCAGACTGATATTGAGTGCTTTCCTGATTCTTATTTCATTTTCATGAATCTGAAGTAGGCAGAGTTCCTGTCTTCTAGCTGAGGAAATGAGTGCAGAACACTGATATAGCCAGTGAATGGCAGTTTTATAGTTTTTAACACTTCACAATACTGCCTGCTAGTACAAGGCCCTTAACAAATGCTTTCCAAAATTACTGATGAAATCCAAACTCTTGGCAATTAAAAAACTAAAGTGTGTAGCTGAAAAGTTTCATAATTATTGACAATCTGTATGTGTCATAATTATTTGACACATAGAGATAGCCCATGGTATGGCTAGTCCAACTTGACTTCCTTTATATGAAGTATTACTTCAAGGTGCTTCATAGTAAGGGAAACAAGGATGAAAAAAACTGAAATGTCATCCTCATGAGATAGCATTCCTGGAGTGGAGCTCCACTTAGACCAGGGAGATCCAACCCACTAAGCTTGCTCATGTCATACCTGACCTGGAAGAACTTCTATGACAAATATCCAGATACGTATCCTCAATACTTGACAGTCAGCTCAAATCATGATTGGAGTCGTCTCGTCCAACAGACTACCAGGTTGTGTAATAATTGTCCCTACTGTGCTGATACTATGTACTGTGTAAGTGATATGGGCATTCACTATAGAATAAGCTGCGGGATAAATAATCTGTAAGATTTCAAACAAAACATGGACCCATCTCATACTGGCATCATAAAGGCCCCCAGATGCCATACTATTCTCATCCCAAGAGCAGAAAGGTTGACTTAGTACCGTTCTGTGGATTTGACCCATAAATTGCAGGTTTCAATAACTTGTACTGTTCCTCTGAAATATTAGCGGCCCGGGGATAAGTTGTAGTTGCAGATTAATGAGCTAGGTTGGGAAGTTATGACTGTCAGCAGCACCGTGAGTATGATTTCAGGAACTCCAGGCAGCAGATCATTGTTGGTGCCTTTGTTCTCTGACACTGCAATTGAGACGTGAAGTTTCTAGGACAAGGCTTACAGAACCAAGAACACTGTCATCTGTTCTAATATTCATATCACCGGAGTCTCTGAGGATGCTAACAGAATAAATTCAGGAAATGCAGGAAGCCTGTTAGACTAATAACCAATAGTGGAGGGATGATTACATAAATAAAATATGGTGGTAATTGAGAACAAAGTGTCATGAGGATAGATAATGGCATGCAAAGGTGTTGATGATGCTAAGATGGGGGAAAAACACATGAAAATGTCCATTCAATATGATCCTGTATTCATAAATAAGAAATATAAAATGCAAATAGAGAAAAGATCTATATCTGCTTGTCAACAGTCCTTGTATCTGCTTGACAGGATAATGGGTGATTTTTATTTTCTTCCTTTTGTTTATTTTGATCCTCTAAATTTTCTGTCTTGAGTATGTATCTTTGTTTTATATTGTTTTAGTACAACTAAAACAAAAGCTTTCTCAAAAGCAATATAGCCATAAAATGCACTGTTAGAAAGAGAAAAGGTAAGAAAATTAAGAGTTATAAGGTACACGGCTTACAAGAATTTTTTTAAATACTCTAATAGGATTATGTTCACCCCATAAAGTAACCAAAAGGCTGTGACCAGTCTGCCTTTCTTTAAATCCCTTTTTTAAGAACCAAAAAAATACAATAACAATAATGTGATGAGAGTACTTTACAGTTCCAAAGGGGAGGTCACAGAGCATCTTAACTGTCCAGTAGCACACAGCATCTCAAAACTGTGTTGCCAAGAAGCAAAATTCAGTGAGCCATTTTATGTCTGTCTTGAGATTCTCAAAGGAATACATCATATTAAAGGCTCTGAGCAGTCCTGCTGTAAATTAACTCAAAAACTTCATTGAACCCAGTGTTTTCTGCCCATTAGCATCTCACATCCCAAAGTAATAAGGATATTGGAATACAGTCTGGCGATGAGGCAACTCTAAAAAAACTTCTTCTTTCAGACCACATGAGTGGGTGGTCTGCCCACTCCTATTGGGCATTTACTTATTTGCTTAGCTCTCTGCCCCAAGTGCAAGATAAATAATAATCTTGATTTCTGGCAGTTGCCCCAGTGGCCATGCCCTAGAGCTCCCCGGGGACACAGAAGCATTGGCACTTGTCCATTAGTCCTCCGGGACTGACATATGCCCAGGAACCAAGGAGCTCATTATTGCTCTTCACTTCATGCCTTGAAAACTTTTCAGATATTAG
This sequence comes from Crocuta crocuta, assembly GCF_008692635.1. Taxonomy (NCBI): domain Eukaryota; kingdom Metazoa; phylum Chordata; class Mammalia; order Carnivora; family Hyaenidae; genus Crocuta; species Crocuta crocuta. Next base: position 2,309,605 of record NW_027551572.1, read on the forward strand.
AGGTTATACTTTGCCCCCATTCCTATTACCCCCAAATGCATATTTCCCTCTAGAATCTGGCAACACATGGCCACCGTAAAGAATTTCCAAGCGTGCGAAAGCCAACCTAATAATAGCTCTGAAGATAATTTCCTGGAAAGGCATTTTTAGCTGTGAAGTTATGCTGTCTCCAAACTTTTCAATGTTTATACTCTTATCAGTAGCTTGGAAGTGACATGAGGTGAAGTGTCTTGTTAGGGGATTTCATAGAAGAACACAGTACACTAGCTATTGCGAATAATGACTGTGGCTATGGTAACCCAAGGTGAAAAGCACTATTTGCATCACTTTATCACTCCTTAGAGATCCAATTTACACATGTTACTGCTGTAACTGGACAAGATGGATGTAATCACAAATGACCCACCACAACAGCAAGCCAGATAATTTATAAAAAATTGGTTCAGAAAGACATTCAGGAAAGAATAATTCAAGGATTTGACAGTTGACAACTTGTGAAAAGTTTTGAAAAATATTCACCCCAGAAAAGGCTCAGATTCTATATTATGTTTCCTGAATTTCTCTTTTACTAATGTCAGGCTATTTGTGTGTGTGTGTGTGTGTGTTTATTGTCATTCCCAGAAATTTTATCTTTTATCTCAAACATTTACTTTTAATCTAGAATCATTACAACAAAGTCATGAGTTCAGGAATTAAATCAGAGACAGAAATTTGCCTTTAATGGCATAGTAAAAAAGGGCCAGGCTTGGGAGAAGATATCATACACTCAGACTACAAAACACCTTTTGGTGTATCTTTCTAGCACATCACATAAATGCTTGCTCTGAGATACAGTCCACTTATGTATGATATCTCAGCTCTCAAGAGCCCTCAACAAGGCTACTACTGTATGACAGATAACTGTTGATGGCTATTTATCTGGAAGCCATTTATTCCACAGTTATTTATTCATCAACTACAGTATTTCTTGCACCATGCTGTTATACTTACGTACAGTGATAAAGATAGAAGTAATAATAAGAGTAATAAAAATAGTGACACAGCCAGAGAAAATCTTTGTCCTTATAGCGGTTACAGTTTATCAAATGGACACAGTTAGAAACAGTGAGGAAACTAGCCTAGTGACTGAGGGGTCTTTCCACATGACATAAAGAAACAATCAACCCAAAATGCAGTCAGTGGTAAATTATGAAACTATATTGAAAATGAAGAAATGGTGAAAATATGGTGGAGAAAAAATAAATTCATGAGCAATGACTCCCTTTGCATACTCAATTTCAACTACATTCTATTATGAATCCAACACTCTGCCATACCAGATGGCCCCCTCTTCTCAAATAAATCAGTTTAACACTTTTGTTTCTTTGCAAATGCTTTTCTCTTAACATTGAATGTCTCTTCCCCACAACCGATGTTTCTCCTATTGATATTTCTCTATTCGTTTTTTAAAATTTGAGATCAAAGTCAAAATTTGTGTCTTCCATGAATGTAACCCAATCACCTACATCAAGAATTAACTATTTGAATTATAGTACCATCACTCTAATTATTCCTTATTTCTTCCCACATGGCTTATATTAATATACCTATAAGCTCCTTAAAGGTAGGGAATTTGCATTTTAATTTGTATATTTAATGTAACATTTATAAATTTTACTTTTTCAATTTATGGCTTATTCCATTTTGTTAAAGTTTATTTTGAGAGAGACAGAGACAGCACAAGTGGGGAAAGAGCAGAGAGAGTGGGGAGAGTGAGTGCCAAGCAGGATCTGCACTGCCAGCACAGAGCCTGATGCAGGGCTAGAACCCATGAAGCCATGAGATCATGACCTGAGCCAAAACCAGAGTTGGATGCTCAACTGACTGAGCCACCCAGGTGCCCCACCATTTGTAAATGATAATCTTGGGATTGTCAAAACAAATGAATGAGTAAATGCAAACAAAGGCATAGTGGTTCTTTTCAGTTGTCCTCCCAAAGAAGAACAAGAAGAAAATAATGAGTTATCAGCACATCGTCAGACTTAGTAGTAGACACGTGTATGACGCCATGTGTGATTATATAGGTAAAATTAGCACATCACAAAAAAAAGAACCAAGTAAATTTTCACCAGTTTTTGAGAGTGTATTTATGGTGGCTTGTTTCTAAATGAAGGTTCCATGGTTTTCAGTGAATTCACCTAGAAGAAAGGTGCACAAGAGTTTCCTGAAAGAAATAATCGTTTGTCATCCAGGGCATCTTGCCCTAAGCAAGATCACAACAAGAGGGCCATGTGACATTCAGCCAAAAGACACACGCCATACATTTTTAGGCAGCATGAAGACAGAAAATAGAGTTTTCAAATATGATCCACAATTCAAAGGCTGCTCCTTACATGGGCAATACTATATAGCATTTTCCAAGGTAAGTATAGCAGGGACTCATTCATTGTATAGTGGTAGGTAGCTCTCTCAAGCAATGCTTAAGGGTCCAGCAATTTAAAAAGCAAATTTAAATGCCATTTTAAAGCTTACTATGTACCTCACAACCAGCCTTAAAATTAGATTATCATTATTTCATCTTTTAAAATTTAAATTCAAGTTAGTTAACATATGGTGTAGTACTGATTTCAGGAGTAGAACCCAGTGATTCATATCCTATATATAACACCCAGTGCTCATCCCAACAAGTGTCCTCCTTAATGCCCAGCACCCATTTAGCCCATCTCCCACCACCCTCCCCTCTAGCAACTCTCAGTTTGTCCTCTGCATTTAAGCATCTCTTATGGTTTGCCCCTCTTTGTTTTTATCTTATTTTTCACTTTCTCCCCTATGTTCATCTGTTGTGTTTCTTAAATTCCACATATGAGTGAAATCATATATGTCTTTCTCTGATTTATTTCACTTAGCATAGTACACTCTAGTTCTATCCTCATTGTTGCAAATGGCAATATTTCATTTCTTTTGGGAATCACCAAGTAGTATTTAAATATGTATACATATATATGTATACCTATATACCACATCTTCTTTATCCATTCATCAGTTGAGGGACATTTGGGCTCCTTCCATAATTTGGCTGTTGTCAATAGCAATGCTATTATCATTGGGGTGCATGTGCCCCTTTTAAACAGCACACATGTAACCCTTGGATAAATACCTAGTAGTGCAATTACTGGGTCATAGGGTAGTTCTATTTTTAATGTTTTGAGGAACCTCCATACTGTTTTCCAGAGTGCCTGTACCAGTTTGCATTCCCACCAGCAGTACAAAAACTCTTCTTTTTTCTCTGCATCCTCACCAACATCTGTTGTTTCCTAAGTTGTTAAGTTTAGTCATTCTGACAGGTATGAGATGTCATCATTTCATTATATACTTAAAGAAGTAGAGAGAATGATGTGTGGTTTGGGGTCCTTAGTTTAAAAAATAGAAGCCCAGGGGCACCTGGGTGGCTTAGTCGGTTAAGCATCCGACTTTAGCTTAGGTNTAGAAGCCCATTTACAGGTAAAAGAGAAAGGAACTTTTCAAAGGGCATTAGGTAGTTCATGGACTTTCTGGGGGGCAAGACCCACATCGGGTTCCTCACCAGCCAGAACAGCACGGCCATGAATAGCACAGCCCAGACAGTGCTTAACAATTTTTAGAGCTGTTTTAGGAAGGACATCATTGCTTTCACCTACGATGTCACAGTTGGAGGATGGAAATTCTATCACAGCAGTTGAGAAAAAAACAGACACCTTTCCAGTCACTCCAAATCACTAGAAAGCACCTGCTATACTGTGTTGCTCACTCTCGCATCCATGTCTTGCCCAGAAGCATCTGATTGGTGGAAACTAGGTCATATGCCTGTATCCAAGTTGTAAAGGGACCTGGAAAATTTAGTTTTAGACTTCAGCTTCTTTTACAACTGGCCCCTTTCCTGGAAGAAAAGCTAAAGGGGAATTGGAATAGAAATAGATTGGAATAGCTAAACTACCAAATCTGCCATAAATGGAGAGCTTACTTGACTACAGTCACGTTGCTAGTAAGTGGCAAAGCCAAGTCTTACATTCTTCCCAAGATAAAATGACTGCTTCATTATGGTAGAGATGAGTAGGACATCTGGCCTTCAAAGCTTAATTAAAATATCTCTTAAGAGCAACTGTTTCCTTTTGACCTAGAATTGCATGGGCTCTAAGCATCATTCTTGGTCTTATTTTCTAGATATCTTAATATTGTGAAGGGAGTAGCCTTTTGAATGGAGACGAATCCTTCATCCTTTCTCAAGTTCTCATTAAAAAATAATGACAACCTTTACGTTGTGCAACTAAGGATCTCAGGGCCATAAACACCCTTGAGCCATGGTGAGATGCACAGCAGTGAGTTCATTTTCCCTGGATAACTAAAGGAAATAAGAAAAACAAAAATTTTTAACCTGACTACATGTAAAAAGTGAAATGTGGAATATGGTGTGGAGACCCACACATTACAGCTTAACAGATTTGTGTTCACATCCAGGTTTAATCATTCAGTAGTTATGTGACACTGGGGCAAGTTGCTTACTCTTTGGGCCTCAGTGTCCTGTTTTGTAAAATGTGAACAAGGATACTTACTAACAATTATACTTGTTAGTAATATTATATGTAAGTTATAGAGAACATTATTAGCATGAACAGAGGCAGAGAAGAAATGATGTGTCCTCTAAATTATATGTACAAATAGTTATTTGTAAAGCATTTTGTATAGTCCTAGCAAATAGTATTGATTAAATGGAAAATATTGTTTAAACTATTATTTTAAATCATTAATGTCATAATCTTAATTTAACAAATTTGAAAAATGGAGTGCTATGGTAATCTACCCAATCATAAAAATGATTACACTATTTTTAGGGAATCCAGAATAGTAATTATTTCCTCTCCCCTCAGCCCCATACTTTAGAAGTCAATCATTTTTCCCAAGAGCCTCCTGAGGCCCCCTTTCATGTCCTTGTTCCATAGGCTGTAGATGAGGGAGTGATTACACTTGTCACTGAACAGCTATGATAGAGAATAATGACAAGTGAGATTTTCTTCTTCTAATTTCTGATGGTTTTACATTTGTATGGCTTTGTGTGTGTGTGTTTTTTAAAGTCTAGTTCCTTCCATATCTGACCTGTTTCCAATTATACAGAGACCTTTCCTAAATGCTACTTTTATAGAACTCAAATTGTCTGATGGTTTTCAAATAACATAATAAGGGAAAGGGGAAGCAAATAGTTTGATATCTCTTAGAAAAGTCACCTGTACCATCTGTCTAGGACTTACGGGGAAAAAAATGACTATTAAAATGAAGTCTTTAAACAGAAAAAAAAATAGTCTCAGAATTCCATGGAAACTCCTCTCTAACGGGCCAAGTGAAAACATGCTTTGAATGGCCTGTACAACATTTTAACAGTTTCAGAAACAGCCTGACATCTCAAATATAAAGAAGAGTAAAGCTCTCACATGTGTAAGTGAACAAAAAGCACTAAATCATTTTTTACCGTTTGTTGTCCTTAGCAAAACCTGTTCTCAATGCCTGTTAAGTTCATCTACTATTTAGACTTCCTAGCTTAAGAAATTGGACTCAAACACATGTTCTGACATATATTTTCTACAGAAGAAAGAAAAAGCGAAAAGCAGAAGGAAGGCAAATGTCTCTCCACTTTGGTATAACCTTATATTTATACCCAGTCTGAAAGAGAAAACTGTGCTGAAAATGGGAAGGGATGTATAAAGTTCATTGGCCTCTGGCCCACATTTCTGGTGGACATTGCTATAAAGCTGATGGCAGAGGGAGTTCCCTATGCTAATGAGACTGGAGGTGGGCCTGAGTCTGATGTGGAAAATGGATAAAGCAGGCAGGGCAGGGTGGAAGGGAAGAAAGCACAAAGACCACCAGAAATGTAAGCGGAGAAACATGAGAGTGCAGGAAGGAGGAATCCTAGGCAAGAGTTGAAAGAAGAGAGTGACTAAGTTGTCAGGGAAGATCTTAACGGCTTTACTCAGAATGATATGATACGCCACGTAGATAGATTACAAGAGTTAAATGGGTGAAGACTTAAAGAGTTTTCATGCATAAAACCATGGGAGAGCACTTATTTAGGGGCTCTGAACATGAAATGAAAGAGAAAAATATGACAATAATTGAAAGTGATGCCAGGGTCAAGAGGTTTTGTTATTGTTATTCTCACCATTTGTTTAAGCCCTTCTAGAGACAAAAGAGCCAATGGGAATGGAAGGACTGAAATGCCAAATACTGCAGGGAAGAACCTTTCATCAAGTAGGTTGAGAAATCATGGACTGGTGTGGAATTTCTGATCAGTGAAAGTTAATGCAAGTTGGAAACTAAGGGAAATTTTTAAGGAAGAAAATCTTTCCCATGAGATTTCATGGCAGAATACAACTTGAGTCTCTTTCTGTTGACCGTCAATCCCGTGCTTTCTCCAGGAGACCAAACTGTCTCAGTCTCTTTGACAATGAGATCTTACCCCCACAAAATTGAAAGGCTCAGGAGTAGGAGTAAAGATGGTGAACAATGTGGAGAACTGATGCAGTGGAGAAGAGAGAATGGTAAAGTGACACAGGAATGAGCGTTGAACCTCAGAGGCCTTGGGGGAAATTAATGTCTTGAGCCCTGCCATGGAATCCAAGTGAGAGGAGTCCAGTGTAGCAGCAAATTCAAGAGCTATGCAAACTGGATTGTGGTGAAGAGTTCAAGGCGCCAGTAGGATGAAAACTGTCAAGGCTGGGTCTCTTAACCACTGGAGACATAAGAATCTTCATCAAAAGGGGAGTTATGAAAAATGGGGAATGTGTAAAAAGGGAAACCTCTAGCACAAAATCATGTCTGGTGAGGGGAAGCTGAGCTCCGTCAATAGCTTGTAAGGAGCAATGCTGTGATTGGCAGAGGTAAGGACTGTGAAGAACCAACACAGATGACTGAGGGTGACAGTGAAATTCAGGGCAGCATTTGGTCACCTGATTGGCCAGTAGGTACCAACTTAAGAAAATTATATGCAGAATCACAGATTTCAGAAACAAAAGGGTTTGGTTCAAAAGCTATTCTGCCAAACAAAACTCCTTGTTACCCAGGCTTTCCTTTGGGGACATTTCTAGAGCAAGTCAAAGCTAACTGTAATGCTGAAAATTGCCAGGTCCCTTAGTTGAGTGATGAAATGATCGTATGCTTTGTAAGATTACATTGTGGCTAGGTTCTGTTACAACCTTGACAAGCCTATGAAGAAAAACTGGTAAATCGTGAATTGGCTTTGTCTCGAATAGCTCTAAAATAATAATGGTATAGCCATTTGAACCTGTCTCAGTGGACATAGAATGTTAGTTATGACTATGCAAATGCTACTCAGAAGGCTATTTAAATCTGGTAGATTTTTGATATTCTAAAGTTATGTTTGAAAAAGAATCTAGTTCTTTATCACATCAGTGCTAATAATAATCATATTTCCTCTAACTTTTGTATCCCTTTTACACAGAAGTACAGGACCTCTTAATATACACTTTATAAAATGAAATTGAAACTTCTTGTGAGAACAGTCAACTGCCAAGCTTTTCTTTCTCCGTTTTGAGTATCAGCCAACTAAGAAAACTGCTTTTGCACCAGTTAGTCAAGATTCATTGCATGATTATTGCTCATGAAACATTGTATAGGTGACTCCCTCAGGATTTGTCTTTTATTTATCATGTTTATATTAATAATGGTAATACTCTTCATTCAGGTAGCAGTATTTAGCATACAAAGTATTTTCAAACATAGTATCTTATTTAATCCATACAGTGACCCTGCAAAATATGCCCGGATATTGTCATTCTCATAATATTGGTGGGGAAACAAAGGTAGAAAGATGCACAGAGTCCAGAACTGATGACTAAAAATCTAGAGGTTGAATCCAGATCTTCCAGTGCCATAAGATCACCTACAAAGTAATTTCCACTGACAGCAGCTATACAAAATTATTTTTGCTTAGGGGCGCCTGGGTAGCTCAGTTGCTTAAGTGTCTGACTTAAGATCAAGTCACGATCTCGTGGTCTGTGAATTCAAGCCCCATATCGAGGGCTCTGTGCTGACAGCTCAGAGCCTGGAAACTTCTTCAGATTCTGTGTCTCCCTCTCTCTCTGCCCATCCCCCACTCGCACTCTGTCTCTCTCTCTCTCTCAAAAATAAATGAACATTAAAAAAGAATTTTTAATTATTTTTGCCCATTATGTGTTCTGATAAGTTGATACTGTATAAAGGGGCATTTGAGTTAGAAAAGGAAACAAAAAGAAAATAAAAATTGCAAGGTCCTTTATTTATGATGTTATCGGTTCCCTCATGGTACTAATGTCATTCTTTGAAATATAACCCAAAATATTACTTCTCTGTGATGGACTAGGAAATATCTCCTTAGACTTTGTAAAATTTAGATAGCAATACACTAACATCTTTCTGGTTTCTAATAATATCCATTTATGTCAGCTTCCCCTCCCCCCAAATAATGGGCATTTGAATACTCTTTTTGGTGTCGCATAGCTCATCATTTTTAAATTCTCCCAGCTGCTGTTTATATGAGCAGGATGTCTTTCTTCTCATCCTCTTCCACATCTGTAATAAAACATCCTGGCATTCCTTTCCCAGTGGAGAAGCCATACCCAGGGCCCCACCACATTGCTGGGCTCCCAGGCTCCTATGATTAAATAAGTGATGACTCTGCCCATCTTTAAAAATGTGTCTCATACAAGGCAGTCAAGGCACCATATCCATCACTGCAAAGGAAGCCAAGTATTTATTTAAAATAATGAGACATCCTCATTTTCGTTTTTCCCTGAGAGGATTGTAGCGATGTTTAAAAATTCTCTGAATTCTAGAACTAGGGCAACACATTGATTCGAAGAAAGCTATAATCTTCTCTAATTTGAAGTGCACTTTTTCTGCGGTGAAACAGAGTGTAGCTTTCAGAATAGCAAGAGCCCTAAGCCCACACAAAGACGTCCTCATCCTGACCACTTCTCTTTCAAGTTGGCCCCATTCTTCTGAGTGCAGGGACTTATAAAGACCTTTACAATACATTTCAAGATATAGTGAAGGAGAAAGGTTCAAATAATTTCTTCCATATTTGGGAGGGAAGTGATTTCAGCTGCCAAATCTGATGAATATTACCTGTTTTGCTTTCCACCACTTCCTTGTTGCAAATGATCTGTTGGGTGAGTTCAATTAAGGGGTCTCTGAAAGGCTTCATAATTAAATTTTTTTTAAAGAACAAATTAGCTTTTTGTCTTTCTGAGGCAGAGGAGTTAGATCGCTTACCTCTATGAGCATTCAGGTATTTTGACTTCTGTGTGGATAGTGCCTTCCACAGACTGACTTCAAAGAGAGGCTAGGAGAGAGAGCCAGCCCTCTGTGATTTGGAGAGATAATAAGTTAGCAAGCAGTATAACATAATGGTTTATGAAATTCTTCCTTCAAGGACCATTATCTAGTGTTAATAGTGCTTTATTTCTTCCTCTCCTGTGCTTATTTAGAGCATAATTACAAGAGCGAGAGGAAGGGAGGGAGTTGGGCATCAAGATAACCATTTGCCAAATTAATGCAGCTGAGTAGAATCTCTGGCCTTTGGGGCTCGTTTATCAATTAGTTCTGTTGCGGTCTGAGTTCCTGTATTTCCCCATAGAATGAAGATTCTTTGATTTCACTCATATACCAGCTCTGAGGAAAGTTATTTGAGATCAAAAGATTTTTCAGGCAGGTTCTCTTTTACCCTCCCCAGGATGGTGATGTGCGGTACCGCCAGCTTCTCATCCATTTCAAGAGCTCTTCATAAACACAAGTGGTTAGCCCTTTCTCTCCCCACCTTCTCCTTTCTTAATTTTTTTTTCAGAATTTCTGTCTTCCTTTTATCCCTCCCTTTTAACTGGTTAAAATAGGTTGATTCTTTTTCAACAGGTTTATCTCTTGTACCGTGTTTTAAAATCACTATATGGATTTTTATGTTAAAACCACTTTTGTATTGCCATATGGTCTCGGAATAATCAAAATCATTTCTGAATAATAAGAATGCTGGTAGTTGGAGGTGACAGAGGAGAATCGTCATTCTCCAGAAACCAAGTCAGTTTCTCAAGAACTATTTGACTCCAACCTTTTGGGAAAGGTGTCACCATCCGGCCTTCACTTTCCCAACTAATTATGGGTTGATTTTTTTTTTTTTGAGGGGGAGGAGGGGAATACTTCAAGGGAAAGACAAAGCAGCAGAAGCACAGGACTGCTTAAAACTATGCCATATTCTTCACCTGGTCTTACAAAATAAATGAACTAACTTTCTTTTTAATCTAAAAATAAGCCAAACTTGTGTCCCCTTACACATTCATGTTCCATTCTGCTTTGACTGCTAATTACACATTCTTTTACCGTTTAGGAATTAGTTTACCAAAACTCAAGAATTTCCCTGCTCAAGTCAAGAAAATAAAATGTGAAGAAATGAAGTCTTGGGGAGCAAAGTATTTCATTTTGTTGCTTTCCAGGAAAGTAGATGTTATGGATGGAATTGCTTCCCCCCCAAAAAAAGACATGTTGAATCTCTAACCCCCAATACTTGAGAATGTGACCTTGTTTGGAAATAGGGTCTTTATAGAGGTAATCAAATTAAAATGAGGTCATTAATGTGGGCCCTAATCTAATATGACTGGTGTCTGAAAAAGAAAGTGGGGAGGTAGGGGAACACAGACACACAGAGAAGGGAAAAAGCTGTGTAAAGATGAAGGCAGAGATCTGGGTGATTCATCTATAAACCAGGAGTGCCAGAGAATTGCCAGAAAATCACCAGAAGTTAGGAGAAAAGTTTGGACCAGATTCTCCCTTACAGCTGTCAGAAGGAACCACTCTGCCAACATCTTCTCAGACTTGTAGCCTTCAGAATTGTGAAACCATAAATTTACCCAGCTTCTGGTACTTTGTTATGGCCACCTTAGCAAACTAATACATATAGCCTGCTAATACCAATAACCTACATCTCTAGAAGCTGAGGACATTTGCAAGAAAGAGTGAGCAAAAAGGCCACAAATGGGAAGCATGAACCCAAGAAGATCCAAAAGACAAGAGAGGAGCAGACTTCAAAAACCAAAACGATGCTCCTAATGAAGCACTAACCCCAAAGAGCCAAGCAAAGAATCAAAAAGTTAGTAAAAGACTCAATGACTAGACTGGAGATCACAAAACTTTCTCTTCTCAGCCCAAATGTTACCCTTCAAAGAGTGACCAATTCATCTAAGGTAGCTCCCCTCTTACCTCTGCTCAGGTGACTTATTTACATCACTTTGCCTGACTTATTTGCATCGCTTATCGCTACCTGAAACTATTTTTTGTATTCATTTATCATGCCTTTATTATCTGCCTCCCTTTCCTAGAAAGTAAGCCCCCATCTGTCTTACCAGACTGGTGGGCAGTGCCTGGCATCTCTAACAGGTGTTTCGCACATTTCTGATGGACAAATGAAGTAGATTTGAAAATCAAACAGAAATCAGAACTTGGAGATAGTATATTCCTCGAGACACCAGAGAGTGGAAGGGGTCTGTGCAGGCTTGCCCATGGGTGCAGAAAAGCTAGAATGACTGCCAGGGCCCCTTGGTGACAGCCGGGAGAGTAGGGAATCAGTGCTGACTCCTACCTGCCTGAACATGATGGAGAGCGACCAAACTTGACACCCAAATTATGCACACTTCATCCAAGAGATTCTACCCACTTGCTGTGGGACTTACTTCTGGCTATACTAGAGAAGAATTTTGACAACTTAGGGGCTTTTTAAAAAATGCATTACTTGGGGCACCGGGGTGGCTCAGTCCGTTAAGCTCTGACTTCGGCTCAGGTGATGATCTCCCAGTTTGTGGGTTCAAGCCCCACGTTGGGCTCTGTGCAGGCAGCTGGCTCAGAGCCTGGAGCCTGCTTTGGATTCTGTGGCTCTCTCTCTGACCCTCCCCTGTTCATGCTGTCTGTCTGTCTCTCTCTCTCTCAGAAATAAATAAAAAACATTTTAAAAACTACATTACTCAAAATAACAGACTATCCAATGTGATTTCTAGGAGAAACATGGGTTCCTTAAATTGAAAACTCTGCCCCATTAACTCCCTGAAAGGTGAAGGTGGGTAATTCCTGAAGGGTCTTGTGAATGAGGTAATCTGCAATACAGGAAGACTGCTGGGGAGGAAATCTTTCAAGTGTTCTAGAGGAATGTTATTTGAAGGGATTTGTATTTAATGGATGTATTTAATGGATGACAAGACACATCAGTGTCTGTGGTTGTGGTAGGGCTGCTAACAGCAATGACAAATGTCCTATATGCAACTTTGTATTTTAATACATTAACGCATCTGTTAAATAGGACTTTTTAACATGAAACTGAAAGAACCCCCCCCCCAGAGGATTCCTCTTTGTGACATTCAGCTCCTTCTCTAGAACTTTTCAGCTGACATTTTCTTTGCTTTTTAGTGTGCCTTTGTGTTTTCCAGGAAGAAAACAGAATCCTCTAGTGAAAATCTGTACAGTATATCCGCTAAACCAAAAAACTGATTGCAATCCTGTGTATTCAGAAGAATCGATTGACGTGTGTGACCTGGACCCCAAATCATGAACTGATAAGCTGACATAATTCTCTCATCCCCACTAGAACCTGTTCTTTATATCAAAATATTATCTTCCCGTGTAACAACATTTCCTCAGAAACCCAAAGGATTGGTGATGATCATTAATATGTATAATGTGTTTGGAAATAATGTAGATTTTATTTTTGCCCTTCTTTTTTCTTTTTTTTTTTTAATGTTTTTAAAGTTTTATTTATTTCTGAGAGAGAGAATGACAGCATGAGCAGGGGAGGGGCAGAGAGAGAGGGAGACACAGAATCTGAAACAGGCTCCAGGCTGTGAGCTAGCTGTCAGCACAGAGCCCAACACGGGGCTCAAACCCACGAACCGTGAGATCATAACCTGAGCCGAAGTCGGACGCCCAACAGACTGAGCCACCCAGGTGCCCCTGCCCTTATTTCTTCTTAAGGCTACTGGGGCACAGAAAGCCTCACGGCAAGTTAGGACTGCTCAAGGAGTAAAACATGGACATCTGACCCGTCACTAACTTCTTCAATCAACATACATAAAAGCATACTTTAGAGTTAAATGCAGCATGCTACAACTCTCTCTTACCTTTCTTTATATTGCTATTTCTGTTCCAGAAGTGTATTTTTGTGCTTATTTGGCCACCAGAGACATGTGTTTTGTTGTAAGCAAAAAGGATGTTTTTTATCATGCCTCGCTGTAGGTGCACATTATCCTTGGCCGCTCTTCAGATTCTAGGCTGGTTCTTTTGCCCATTTCCAATCCTCTGTTTTTATTGGTGATAATTTGCATTTACTGGCAACCAAGATATAATTGATACTGTGCTTACTTTTGTTCTCATGTCTGAAAATAAGTCAGTAGAAAGAGCAATTCTTGCAGTATGTGAGTATGAGCACACGTGTGTAATTCAGGGCATCAGAGAAAGGGAATGCAAAGTGTGCCTGAGCCTCTTTCACAGTGGCAGCTCTCTCTCCCTGCCCTCAGCTTTAATGTGCTCTTTGCAAGACATCAGTTTTTGGTGATCGAGGATCCCCACAGGATTGGTGTCATGTGGTGTGTAACAAACCAGAATGAACTAGGCAAAAACTCCAGCAATGGACACATATCTAAGAAAATAAATGTGTGGGCCACTGGGAGAATAGCAGCGTGAGATGCTCCCTGCCACCCTGCGTTTTCTGCAATATCTTGCCTGTTGTCCTAACGGGACTTAGGAAGCTTGAGATGACTACCCAGTCAGCCACTCACTACATGTGTGATCTTGAGTAAGCTACTTAATATCCCTGAGTTCCCATTCTCTAAACTATAAAATGGAGGCAGAAACTCTCTTGTAACATCATAAGGCATGGAATTCCGTAAAATACAGGGCATGGAGTGCACGACGCATAGCCTGGTGCCTGGTGTCCTACATGCATTTTATTTTATTTACTTTATTTAAAGTTTATTTATTTTGAGAGAGAGAGAGAGAGATCTTAAAGAGGTTCAGCATGGAGCCAGATGCAGGGCTCAATCTCATGACCCAGGGATCATGACCTGAGCCAAAATCAAGAGTCGGATGCTCAACAGACTGAGCCACCCAGGTGCCCCTTTATCCCTCTGTTTTACTCATTTTCATGAAGTCTTTCCTCCTGGAGTATGAGTTCCTTGAGGAGGAGTATGGGTTCTATTTCTGTTTTTCCAATGCTTTGTATGCACCCATGTGATTAGTGGCTCAAGAAGAGAGCTTGAGAGGAACCTCTTCCAGTGACTATTTTTGGTATACCAGCTTAGTGATAGGTGACTCACACTTTAGTAGGAAAATATGAAAAGTGACAAGGGCTGTATGACGATAATGGTAGGCTAAGAAGAATCAGATACTAAGCCCCAGATCAACAAACGAGGGAGAAAGTTTGGTTGGTGAGCACCGTCTTGAGACTCACTCACATCCCTTTGGCATTCAAATGGAGTCCACGTCTGTATATCCCAAGTTGAGGAGCCCTTTTTTACACTCTACTGCTAGTTTCTCATACTTCCTTTTGCTTACTGTTTAAAGTATCAAAGCTGCTGCACATCCCGTCCTTATTAGCAGCTTTGGTGTACCTTAGAGCAGACATTGCCTTCAGGAGCCAAGAATACTGGAGCTTCTTTTTACAGAGTACTTATTATGGGTTGGATGAAGGTCTGACTATGCCTGGAGTCATGCTGCTTGAAGCCATTCTAATATTCATTTAGTTAGAAAGGTAACCACACTGAGTTATTGCTGGTCTCATATGGATCATATATTCACAGTCAGCCCTTGGCTTTGACAAGAGGATGTGTATTATCTCTGCTATTGCCCATCACTTCTTTTCATTTCATTATGAATATTGTGCATGGAAGCATGATTTTCAATCTGTAATCCCAGTTGAGTTCTTTCAACAGAGTCTGTATGTTTAAGTGTATAGTTTTCTTTGAAGCAGACTTTGTTGAAATTGATATCCATTATCGGCTATCTCTGTCTTCCAGGGCTATCACGTTTTGCTCTAACTGGGAAGGAAGAGACAGTTTTTAACATGAATGGACTTTGCAGCCCAGCATGTATTTTCTCACTGGTGTGATAGCAGCTCCTGTTCTAGAAAGGAGTAGCATTCTGAAGGACAACACACCCCAATTAAAGTGTCGTGCCCATCGTCATTGGATTTGTGGCCTTAAGCTCAGTTGTGTCTCTCATTATACTCCTGCTATGTTTACTGACAAGTGGAACCACCGAAAAAGAATTGAAAGTGGCCAGCATAATTTCATCAAGGGAACATCAGGGTGAATTGTTGAAAACCACAAAAATGATACCATTAAGATCAACTCCAAAATGCATGCCGCCAGCTGTCTGGAAAGACACTTGGGTGATAGTGTCCATACCTGAGGATAAGGCTCTTCTTCATGTGATGCCTCCTAGGAAACTGATAGTTAGGGAATATCATTTGCGACAGCCAAAGTTAGGGAAAAGTGAGGAAAAGGAAGGAATTACTCCTGAGTCAGAGCCTAGAGAGACTGTTTTAGCAGAGATTATCCGGTGGTGGTGGACACATTTTCAAATACAGGGCTAGAGGAAGCAAAGAGATGTTGAGAGCTGATTATTTTATCAGAATCAAGTGAACGAAAGCTCAGACTTAGAAACATGGAAAAGAGACATGAGGCCGTGTGTAAGACTCTCCTGCTTGAAAGAAGCCTTTAGTGTCAGGAGTGTCTTTGACAGCAAAGAAGTCCTCTTGTGATGAGGGAAAACCCATTTTAATGACTAATGTTCAGTTTACTTCATATTCCTCTAGAGTTTATAATCTAATACTTGTTAATTGAGTATGAATATACATAAATAACTTCTATCAAGGGGAAAAAAGGGAGGCCGATCATATTGGGGAATTTTCAGTAGTGGTGGAAATGAATGATTATGTTTTGGATTTTAGTCACCATGGGTAATCCTAACACCCTTATTCTGTTTATGCGGGGATGTAAAGTGACTGAAGAAATCTAAACAAAAACTGTATTTTATTGATTTTGCAGAGTTAAAAGAAAGATTTGGGAAGCATGGAACCTTCCAGCAGGTTTGGAAGAAAGTAGAGGGAATGCAGAGGTGCCAGACTGCCACGAAGACCCATGGACAATCCCGCAATCACACTTCTGTATCGAACTTTAAGATTCATTAGTAATATGCTGCCTTTGCAAGATGAAAAGAAAGTAATGCCAAGAAGGCATATTCTTCAGTATTTGGAATAGACGCGCTCTCAAGACAATGGCTTCCAAGGTGTCCTGTCTATATGTTTTGACAGTCGTGTGCTGGGCCAGCGCCCTCTGGTATCTGAGTATAACTCGTCCCACTTCTTCCTACACTGGCTCCAAGCCGTTCAGCCACCTAACAGTCGCCAGGAAAAACTTCACCTTTGGCAACATAAGAACTCGACCTATAAACCCACATTCTTTTGAATTTCTTATAAATGAGCCCAACAAATGTGAGAAGAACATTCCTTTCCTGGTTATCCTCATCAGCACCACCCACAAAGAATTTGATGCCCGCCAGGCAATCCGAGAGACGTGGGGGGATGAGAACAACTTCAAAGGGATCAAGATAGCCACTCTCTTCCTTCTGGGCAAGAATGCCGATCCCGTGCTGAACCAGATGGTGGAGCAAGAGAGCCAGATCTTCCACGACATGATTGTGGAGGACTTCATTGACTCCTACCATAACCTTACCCTTAAGACATTAATGGGAATGAGATGGGTGGCCACTTTTTGTTCAAAAGCCAAGTATGTCATGAAAACAGACAGTGACATTTTTGTAAACATGGACAACCTTATTTATAAACTACTAAAACCCTCCACCAAGCCAAGGAGGAGGTATTTTACTGGCTATGTCATCAATGGAGGACCAATCCGGGACGTCCGCAGTAAGTGGTACATGCCCAGGGATTTGTACCCTGACAGTAACTACCCACCTTTCTGTTCGGGGACTGGCTATATCTTTTCAGCGGATGTGGCTGAACTCATTTATAAGACCTCACTCCACACAAGGCTGCTTCACCTTGAAGATGTATATGTGGGACTGTGTCTTCGAAAACTGGGCATACATCCTTTCCAGAACAGTGGCTTCAATCACTGGAAAATGGCCTATAGTTTGTGTAGGTATCGCCGAGTTATCACCGTGCATCAGATCTCTCCGGAAGAAATGCACAGAATCTGGAATGACATGTCAAGCAAGAAACATCTCAGATGTTAAGATTTTTACCAATGTAAATACATTTCTTTTCTTTTTTAAGAAATGGGGCCTAGGGTGTTGGTATTTAACAAGTGTCACCGGGGGAAATGAACTGGTGAAGGGGTTTTATAAAAAGTTTTTTCTTCCCACTCCTAGTTTCTTTCTTCGATTGCCAGTTTACGAATGTCAGGCTCTGGTCATAGAAACAATACACGAGTTAAAAGGGCCAGATTTCATTCTCAGGTCCTAAGGCATTGCATTTATCTCAAAAAGCAACTTCCTGACAACTGCTAGGATTTACATACTGTGCATCTGAGATAAAAATCTGGTTCTCGGACACGGAAACTCACTGTAATGTCTTCATATCATCTCTGCAAAAATGAATAAGTAAATAACTCTTTTTCAGAAGTAATTCAGAAATAGTTCACAGTCAGGAAGACACACTCAATGTGATTGTTAACATTGTGTGTGCCGTTATATTGAATTTTTACATATATTGCCATGGAACATGTACAGTGTTTGCTGTCCCAGCAAGAAATGAACTTAGGCCTGGCAGGAAGGCTTCAGTTAAATAAATGGAAATCTAAACTTGAAAATTAAATAGTCTGTATGTTTGGAAGACAACTCTGCCTGCTCATCCAAGGATTAAACCTGGTCATTGGGTGGAATGTATATAAAATGCTACTTAACAAAATAAACAAGAGCATTTTTTTTGTTTGTTTTTTGCTCTTTCAGAACAAACATTACCCAGTGCCTCAAAGGAGATTTTGCCAAAATTAATCTCACCTGCCTGCCTCCAACAGTGTTGCTAAGCACATTTTACAGTTTCTGACAGAGGCAGGCACGTGTGTGTAGAAATAAGTTGGTAGGAGGGCAGAAACAATAAATTACATGGAGAAAATACAAACTTATGTATGCATTAAAATTAACATAAGCAAGCTTAGCAATAGTATGAGATGCCCCCTCCCCCCCCACACACACACATTTGCAAAGCATGTGAGAGAATCTTTTAATGGGTGCCAATTTTACTGAATGATTTTGCCCTATGGTTGATCGAGGTACTAGTCTAACATCTGAAACATACAAGTACCTCCAGCACCAATGCTTTTGGGAGGTGTTGTGGGAGCTCCGTGATTGAGGTTCAGGGGAAGGAAGGGCAGAGAAGCTTGGAATCAGTTTCTGTTGATATCATCATTTTTGTTGGGTCATGTGAGCAGGCATCTTAACCTTGCTGTGCTTCAATATGCTCATTTATAAAATGGAAGGAAAAAACACCTACCTCACAGGTGCTGTGAGAGCAAATTGCATATGCTAGGTATTTTGAGATCCTTAATTTAAAAGGTGCTAATGCAATGTGTCATGCGTTACGCCAAATGCTAAAATAATTAATTACAATGATGGTCATTGTAATCAGTAGTCGTAACATCGGCTTACATGTAAAATCTGCCAAAAGAAAGATCGAATATGAACTATTAGTGCATCTGGTTTTTCTAAGACTTTCTGACTTTTCCCTGGATATCTTAGGTGTTTGGAGAAGCTTCAATTTCTCTACCATTTCTTCTGGTTTTAATGAATAAGTTTTTACTTCAGTGCATTGCCTTGATTTCCCAGGGTGCTGAAAGTGAAGGCAGCTGCCTTTCTTCAGGGAGGAGCCTCTGGCTGGAAGTATATTACAATAATTGAATCACATGCTTTGCAAAATGTATTATATCCCATCAACTTAGGTCTCAGGAAACACTGATCTGAATTCTCAATAAAAACTTTGAGGAGTGACCGGTAAAGCTAGTCCCCCTCTATCAGAAGAACAGGCACTCAGCAAACCCACACATTGCACATCATCTATTCATTAGAAAACTTCTTTTTTTGTTTTCATTCAAAGAAAGCCCTGCAACTGAAAGAATGTAACTTTTCTTTTAACCTGACCTTTGGAAGTCCCCACTAGAAGTTGATAGCAAACAAGTAAACAAAATGAACAGATGGAAGTCATGGCCTATTTCTTGAAAACACTGGATCTTTTATTCCCAGCCCAAAAGAATGCAATATGAGACAGGCCTTCCTGTCCTTCAGTACATCTTCATCAAACAGTCAGCTGGACTGCCGAGTTTGATTGGAAAACAGCATTAGGTAGCCTGGGGAGAGATGGATCAGCACAAGGCGAGCCCCTCTCTAACCCCCAACCCTCCACTGCTGTGAGTTCCAGTCATTGGAAAAGTCTCATGACTTTGTACTTGGTTTGCATTTCAGTCACATAGCTGAATCAAGCCTCTGTCTTATACTACCCTTTTGCATTTACCTTATGCTCAGTCAAGCCACCTTCGCGTCAAGGAATTGCACATTATAAACATTGTATATGTACATCTATGAATTGTTTTCTGTGTGTGTGTGTGTGTGTGTGTGTACCTTATAAATGAGGCCCTAATCTTTAAAAGGAGCAAAAACAGAGAATCATATGTCTTAAACAACTATTTCCTAACTTTTTTATGCTAGGTAGTGCCCATGTGACGAACATGTAAATATTCATCAAAGACCATATGTATATATTTTAAAGGCATTTTTTCTTCTCCCCTGTACGTATAGCTAGAATCTGCTTGTTATGTACATTTTCTTCTGCATGGAGCTCGGTGAGGCAAGGCCATTTGTCCAGTGTTTCAATAGCTGAAAGCATGTTTGCCCTTCATTTTTTGAATGTTCAAAAAAAATGTTTAAGTCAAGTGATCATGAAAAAGCTCTAATTTTCTACTTTTCTTAATTTTTATGGCACTGGCCAAATTATGGTTTCAGTTATTTAAGCCATTTTTAAATGTATTATTATCATTTCTCTTACATAAAGTAATGTTTCAGACAGTATTGTACCAGGAGTCGTTCAGACAATTTTTATGAAAACCTTCTGACTGTCCCCCTACATGTTGTGTTCATTATGCATTGGATAACAAAAGGTATCAATAATTAGTGTCTGTGTTCTTAAATTTTCTTTTTTAAATTTAGTTTTGGAAAGAAAAAGTTTTATCTTTGCTGGCTAGTTTGCGTGGCTTTGGGTCTCCTCCTATTGAACCAAATGCCGGTTTCAATATGTAATATTGTATTTTTAAATAACCAGAATCAAAAAAATGAAGATCATTTCCAATTTGGATTAAATTCAGAAGAACAAAACCCCTTTGTGTGATGATATGGGGGAAACAAACTCTTTACAGAGAAGCTGAGGAAGGAGTTTTCCAGTCAAACCTCTTCTATCAAGACAATGGAACATTTACATAAAGCTTCTGGGATTCATTTTCTACCTTTCCTAAGATGTGGGTTTAGTGGGGGAATTGATGATGTCATTTCTTCTGTAAAGGTGAGGATCGTTTTTATAAGCAACAAAGTAACTTGTGAATGAAAGAAGTAATTTACTAGAGACGCTTGGTGATGATAATTGACATTTAGGTATATTGTTATATATGAATGATTGTTTATTTATGTATTTATTTGTCAAAATTGTACATACTATTTCGCCGAACGTACTTGTCTGTAAAAGTGCACTCTCCAGGTTTGTAGTACTATTTAGGGTTACATGGGTTGCCAATCAAGCTGCTAATCAGAATACTATTTTTTGTATCAATGTTATAACACTGAAAAATAGATGCTGAAGATGTCTTTACATTCAGTTTCTTCACCTTCCTCTTGAAATGTAAACTGTTGATTGAAAGCACGATGCCAATGTATAAGCCCATCTGTCATGAGGAAGATTATGGTTCCGTAAAGCTGATTTTTTTTAAACCATTGGGACAAATAAACAGAAGGAGAACGTATTTTCCACTGTGCTTCTTTTCTGGAAAAAAACCTCTTTGGTAAGATGCGATCATTAAAATTAGCGGATGCCTTGTTGTTTATCATTAACCTTCTCTGCAACCTCAATATAGGTAATAGTTCAGGTCATTCAGAGCTCATCCCAAGAGCCTAATGCTGTCAACTTAGAGATGGTTTGGTCCGTAGACTATGGGCTGCTCCAAGATTTAGAAAACTGGGATCTCCCTTGACTGTTGGCGGCCTCAGGAAAGTCTCTGTTTTGAATTCTGGCATGTTGAACATGTCAACAAATTACAATTCAGAGAGCAGATATTGATAACATGCTTGGTGAATTAGGACATATTAAATCTAAGGTAAAACTGTCATTCTTATGTGTCATCCACATATATCTTTTGGAATATTGCATACTACTTTAAAAGTTTGCTCGTACTGGAAAAATGCTATTCAGGCATTCTTAACAGCAGACAAGTAGATACTGATTGCTGATGCCTAACTTTGTAAGCAAGAGATTAATAGCTATTTAAGAGACAAAAGTTTCTATTATCAATCCTGAATTCACTTAAATAGGTCTTTTATTTTTAATGGAAATGTACCTGGATTTACTACCACTGTACCTCAGAGTTCAAAACGTTAAGTCCATCAGGTGAGCTAAAATACAGGAGTAAACAATGAAAACTTAAAATATATAGATTGGTGTTCGGTGTGACTTGTTTTTAAAGGAGCAACATCATGAGCAATATTGTAAAAGCCTGGTCTTAAAATCCAGGAGCATCAGTACCAAATGGGACTTTGTTAGAAATGCAAATTCTTGGAACTTACCAGAAACTTTGGGACGTGGCTGGGCAATCTATATTAACAAGCCCCGTAGGTGATTGTTGGCCACGGGAATGTTGAGAACACTGCGGGGGGCGAGGATTGGCCAGCTACTCTGTGAACCACAGCCGGCCTGCTGCCAAAGAGCTCAGAGTGGTTTACAGGATGAATATGTGCAAAGGCTCGATGAGGGGAGATACTGACATTGCACCCCAAACTAAGCAACATGCTTTCCTAATGGTAAGAATTCTACTCCTTTCATTTGTAGATGTGTATTGCCAAAAAAGTACTTTATTATTTTATTATTTTTCAATTTCATTAATACAGAAACTGTGAAGCTCTGTTTCTTGTTATTTAAGTCAGTTCATATGGATCTTCGATTTTTGCCTCTTAGCCTACAAGCTTAAAAATATTATCTGGTGGTTTACAGAAGTTTGCCAACCTCTGACTTAAAGAAACAGGGAGACATCTGACAAAGGTGTTACCTGCAAGTTTCCCCAATTTTAAATGAGAAGTCACATCAATAAAGCATGTGGAATTGTTTCTATGCAGCCAGGGAAATGACAATGTAGTCATGATCATGAATTGCATTGAAAACCGACAGCTGCATGTATTTTTTAAAAAAAAATATTTCCTTTTTCTCTCTGGGTGATTTTTAAAACTTATAAAAACTTGGTTCTAATTGTAACAATTATCCAAAGCTTAATTAATATATTGCTTAAAGATGTGCTGGTATTAGACCTAAGAGGGTGGGTTTCATATAGCTTGATTATCATAATTACAAGCATTCTATTTTCTCATTTACTTAATTGATTGTCAAAGCTTTCCAGATAAATTCACACTGCTGGAAGAGAATTGAATACATTTCTGACAGAGGAAAAAAAGATGGGGCTATTTAGAAGAATGATGTGTCCCAGAATATAATCCATATGAGCATGAAAAATTGCCCTTGATAATGTCTCCTTACCTCTTTGTTGGTTAAAGTAGGCATTTTTGTGAAATGAGAAAGAAATGAATGAAAAAGTATTATTGATTCAACTACATCTATAATAACACTGGCTCCACTGTCTCTTCAGCCAGAGGTGCCCAGCACTCAAGAAAAATTTTCCATTTAGTTTTCCTTTTAGAATCTATTAGTTTGGTACATTATGTCGACTATTTGTTATGCCTCTTGCAGTGACCTCAGTCCTCACCTAGGGGGGAGCATGGCGTGAAAGGTGATTTATTCTCTCTCTGAGGTTTATTCCAGAGCGTTTCCTCAGCACTGGCTGCCTGATATGGCAGGCGGGGCAGTGTTACGTGTGGGGATTTTGTGATGAAGACTATTTTTCAGTAGAGACAAGGATGACCTCACCAAGCGTGAGGTGAGGGAAAAGAAAACCTCAGAGACTTTCTCCCGTTGCAAAGCCTTGAATCTTCAGTGCCCATTCCTCGGGCTTCTTGTTGTTGTTGTTCAATTTAACAGTAGCCCCACTGAGGTAGTGTTACTGTTATTTGAGATAACAGATTAGGAAACTGAGGCAACAGAGTTGTGTAACTTACAGAGTGAGCTCAGGACCTCTGGCTCTAAAGGCTGTGTCTGTAACCAGTGCAGCATGCTGCCTTTGAAGGTAAGAACATACACCCCAACCCCAACTCCCACCACCCCACCCCTAGCCCCACGCCAATGGAAGGCATGGAATTATTTTCATTTGTTTGCAGATTGGAAGTCCCCTCACCACTTTCTTGGAGTTGTAATTTACATACTTTAACATTCACCCCTTTTAAGTTCTAGGAGTTTTGACAAATGATACATCAGGTAACCGTCGCCATCACCCAGATACGGAGCAGTTCATCACCTCCCAGGTTCTCTTGCCCTTTTGTAATGTTCCTTCTTCTCCAGCCCCTGGAAGTCATTGATCTCTTTCCTAACTTCTATTTTAAATGAGGTTTGCATTCTGTAGTCACCGTGTATAATGTTTAATGCTTAGAAAAAGTTTCTTCGGATAGCCCATTACAGCAATTTAGTGCAAAGAAAAGGAAAAACCTAGAGAGGAAGAGAATAGAACAAAAAAATCTTGAACAATGTGGAAGTGTAGGTAAAAGATTCTGTAATTTAAAAACCAACCACATTGATATGAGAATATCCAAATCTAATGAATATTAATAAGAAAGTGCCAGCCAAAAATCTATAATCCCGCTCACTCTGAGTCCAGCCCAGCTCAGTAGGAACTTTTAAGAGAGCTGCTATCCTTCAGAGCTCACACACACACACACACACACACATTTCTAAAAAGTAGAAAGAACAATCTATAAGTTCAATTATACTTTTTCCCTCTTGGAAGCAAAGGATCCTCTGGAGAGGCATCCATCACTTGCCAGCTCATTAAAAAGGCAAGCCCTCTCTGCACTGGGGGATTTGTCTCCACACTTGTCTCAAACCACACTCAGACAAGCTCTATTTCTGCATCTGCCTGTGCGCCCTTTCTATTGGTTTCTTCAACATCTGCTAGTCCACATTTCCTGTAGGAAAAGATAACTTCACAACTACAGGTTTCTCTTCAAACTTTATCGACAGAAGTATCTGAAGTAACTTGGAAAGCATGCCATTTGTAACAATATGCTCCTCAGTCCTACAGGCAATCCGAGCTATAAGCAGCCTGGTTGTGGGAGCAAAACAGGAGCCTGGGGCAGAAAGAACAGCATGAGGGACACATACACTCTACAACAATGCTGCTCACGTTGTAAAGTGCCTAGTAATTACCTGGGAATCTTGTTAAAATGCAGATTAGTAGTAGTTCGGGGTACAACCAAGGCTCTGATTTTCTGATAAGCTCTCAGGCAATGCCGATGCTCTAATGTCAAGATCCTAGTGTTCAGGCTAGATTCTAGAGATGCGAGCATTCAGTAAGCACCACACCAAAGGCTTTGGCACATATTGCCTCTAAACCTTCACAAAAACTTGTTTAAAGGTGTTAATGATTAAGGTGAGGTTTTGTTATGCCCGAAACGAGAGTCCCCAGAGACCTCCAAGGAGCCGGCACTGATGCAAGAACAAAAGGCTCTTCATTACAAGCTCGAGCAGGGGCTCACCCGTCTCCCGGTGCAGCAGCAGCAAGGTGAAGCCCGGAACAGTGGCGAGCAGGGTTTTTATGGGGGGAAGGGCGGGGGTGTTACCACGCACACGTTGTACGTTTTGCATCATTACATAAGCACCAATCATAATTGTACAGCACCCATAGTAACAGCATAGTAACCGTTTTGACCATTCAGTATCTGCAAGGCCTCCGTTACATTTGGCGGGACCCAATCATGACCTCTGAGAGTCTTTTAAAATGACCAATTATGAGGTGGGCTCAGAGAATCTAGTGGGGCTTCTGCAAGCAGTGATTGATTGGCAAGTTTGTACAAAGTAACTACCTGCAGCTCCCCACCCTGACTCCTCTACAAGACCACAGGAATGTTACACATTTCTTTTGATTGGCAGATCCGAGGGCGGTCCGAGGGTGGCCTCAGCTGAGGCTTTTCCTGGAACTGGGGCTACGTGCAGCCTGAGGTTGTTTCTAACGGAGGACTTCATTTCAGGCTCCTCAGTTTGAGTCTCTAATTCAGTCTTCAGTTAAACTCATTCTTCCTATTTCTTGCATGTATTTTCTCTAAGATCTAATGGGAGAAGGTTAAGGTCCTGGAGGAAGCAATACACCCAAGAAACAAAGGCAATAAAAGGCAAAATGCCACACTTATTTTGCTGATATGGTGCCCAGTAGCCCAATAAAGGATTCTGTCTTAAAAATCAAGCTGGCATTCATAACTTAAGTCCAGGTCAAAGGTGGCTTCATCTTCCCACCAATCACCAAACTCTTACCAAGCTTAAGGTAGGAAGACTTCGTAGCACATAGAGAAAAAGGAAGGATGTACGGCCACGCTACAAAACTCCTGGTATTAGAGCATGGATGCAACAGGAATAGAGGGCAAGCAGCAGAGAGAGAACACGTATGTCATTTGTCCACAAATAGTGGCCCCCACACAGGCATAAATGTGGCCACCTCATTGTTAGAGAATACGACCATTTGGATAAGTAATCTGACCTGTTGAAGAGGAACGATGATCTGGGTGAGAAAAAGGAAGCTTTGTTTCTGGCATGATATCAGAAGCTAGGTGGTCCCTCTCAGATAAGGAATCATTTTTATTATTGGCACCATTTTGAGGTTGAGGAGTCTAGGGGTTGGAGAAATTGTCAAAAACTGATCACTGGAAATATATTTAAACTCCAGGTCTTTCAAGTGCTTTTTTCCATTGTATCCTACTGCTCTCAATACCATTCACAATGTTGGAAACAAAGGAGGAGAAAACTCTGGTTTTAAAGTATATGTACTTTTAAATGATATATTAGCAATACACCCAAGGCCAAATGGGCAGTCAGTGCTTGAAGTAACAAGTCTGGAAAATTAGCATAAAACAGAACAAATCCAGAGGCCAGGTTTGCAGCCTGAAGACGATGCAAATAGCTGGGACAAGAGCCTGAAATTGTAGGCAAAAGTAAAAAAAAAATAGGTTTAGAAAGAATATCCAATCAGGATTACTTGATATTAAATAGCAAAAGACTGAGAACTAGAATTTTCAAGCAGAAACTCTCATCCAGGAATTCTCTTAACTGCCATGAGCTAGGGTTGACGACAGGATCCTTAGAGGGAGGGTTGTACATTTACTTTGAATTTAGAAATAACCTAGATCTGAGTAACTACGTGGGTTGAGCCACAACTTTGGCTAAGGTCATGGTCTCACAGTTCATGAGTTCACGCCCAGTGTTGGGCTTTGCACTGACAATGCAGAACCTGCTTCAGATTCTCTGTCTCCCTCTCTCTCTGCCCCTCCCCTTCTTTCTCTCTCTCAAAAATAAGTAAACATTAAAAAAAGAAGAAACCTAGGTCAGATGTAGCCACAAATAAAATAGATGTTTATCAACAAGAACACAATGCACACTTCGCAAAGGCTTTGTACATGCCTTTTTTATTTTCAAGACAAATGGAGGGAGGAGAAAACACTCAAGTAACAAAGGAAAGGGGTCAGTAATACAGACAATGAGGAGTTTTGAAAGAGGCAGTGAGCAAAGAACAGGAAGGAAGGGAAGGAAGAGAACAGAAAGCAGTAATTTAGGGTGAGGTGAGGATGAAGAAAAAGTCACCAGTCTTCAGATTATGTCGATTGATACGTCTTTGCTTTTGCCATTGTGGAAAGTAAGTATCATGGATTTCATGCCACTTTCCATCCAATTTTTTCTAGGTAGAGAAGTTAAAATGGGGAGTCCCCAAGAGGCAGTTGTCAATCCAGGTTTTTTCTAAGATGATGTTGGTCAATTCACATTTTCTTGTATATCAGCTTGATTTTTTTGCTTGTTTGTTTTCCTTCTCTTAAATTTGCTTTATAATTATTCTTAGTTGGTTCTGATGCCTGTACTAGAAATGCTACATTCTTTTGCATTAAATTTTGCAGATGTACTGTAACTGAATCCCAGAGATTGGACTTGCATGGATTTCCACAGGCATGGATTAAGTAATAAGTGAAATCCCTAACATTTCCAATAGAGAAAGAGATCATTGGATATTCTTCTCTACATCAGAAGGCAGGTACAACCAAAGGCAACTTTAGCTTTAAAGCTAACTTTAAAATCAAAATAAAAAGATTCATATTAGGTTTTTGATAAGCTATAAAATCAATTTCAGCTGAGAAAGCTATCATTTTCCTTTATTACTCTTGGGTAGATGACAGAATGTCACTGGAAGTCCATGAAGGCATATTCATTCATTGAACAATTAATTCAATATATTTTTCTTGAAGGCTAACCAGGAATCAGGTACAATGTTAGTACCAAGTATTTACACATTTTAGGAGTGGATTGCCCAATATTTTCAAAGCTCAACCTTCCTTGTTATTCAAAATCAGAATAGTTTTCTTAGAATTCCTAATCCTTCAATGCGTTAGTGGGAGCTAGTTCACTATGGAAGAATTTGTAATCCTATGATCACTAAACCAGCATTGTTTATAACCTACTCCATGGAATCAGCATTTTTAAATCTTTCATGAATAAACCTAATGGATTAGAACATGGTTGATTACTGCCTGCTAACCAGAAAAGAAACATAATGATGCATTTGTAGTCCTGTATGTTTGAGTCTCTCAAATACTAACTCCATTCTCATTTCAATGTAAATTGCAACTAAGAACCAGTAAGTTTCGTTTACGTTATGTGCTGATACTTTCTTTCCTTCAAACAAATGGAAGATAAAACAAAACTCTAAATAGCTTTAATAATTTAATATTAAAATATATTTCCATGAAATTAAGAGAAGCAGATTGCACCATGGGCAGTAGAATTTGCTAAAGAGCTTTGAGCAAGCAAACCTGTCTCAGCCCCCTATCCTGAGTCCGCAGCCATGTTCAATCTGTGTTCACAGCTATGCATGGGCAACTGGACATGGTTTGAAATCTCCAGACTATTCAGTAGTTGCCCAACTAGGATGAAGGCATCTCTCACTTAACTCTATTAAATTTCACAGAAATGTTCAACAGGGGCTTCTTTAGTCTTCTCTCCTATATCAAGGTATTTACTCCCTGGTCTGGAGTAATCTCCTGACAACACACCTCCATTTTACTCAATCTTCAAGACTCAAGTCAAATGCTACACATTGATATCCTTTATTACCCTTTCTTAACTCAAAGAAAGCATGCAGGTAGGGGTTATCACAGCGTGAGAGTTGTAGGGCCTCTAAAGTACAAAATCCTTCAGAAATGCATTTGATAATATCACATAGTCTGTCTAAATAGGAGGTTCACCAAATATAAACTGAAGTCACAAATACTCCCTAATATCAGTCCTTTGGTATAAGAGGAGGATTTTCTGGGTCATTGTCCTTCATGTTTTAAGAGCAGATGAGCTCCTTTAGAATGGATCAGAGCAATGATTACCAACCTTAGATTTTATAGACATTATCTTCTCCCAAAATCTGTCCCATTTCCAATTTTCCCATCTCAGTAATTGGACCTGTTAGCTCTAGTTGTCAAATTAGAAATCTGGGAACCAGTCTTATTTGATTCCAATCTATGTCCTCCTCTAGACTATAGTCCCCATGAAGGCAGACTGCTTTGTCCATGTTGTATATTCACCAAAAACCGAGTCGGGCAAAGAAGGTGCTCAGTAAGCACTTACTAGGCAATTAAATTTTCTGTTATCTCAAAGAAAATTCCAACATCCCAAATAGTTCTCAAAAGAAAGTTAATTTTGCCCTTATTCTAGTTTTTCTTTTTATTTCACCCTTTAAGACGGATAGGAGAAAAATCATAAATCATAAAATCTAAGTTGTCCGAAAAGCCTTTTATGTCCTACTTCACCCAGTTTTCAGTTCAGATGATGCTCATCTACCTTTGCTTTACTTAACTCCAGAGACAAGGAGCTCCTTCATTCCTAAGGCCACCCATGCCCTTCCTGGACAGGCCATTGGACTTCCTTTAAGTATTAGAAAATAATTATCATTTTGTCCCTTCATCCTTTCTTTATCCCATAAACTTCATGCTATGACATGCAATCTTTCTAGCACAGATCTGATCATATTATTTTCTCCAACCCAAAGGCTCCCCGTGGCTGCAGAATGAAAGCCAAATGCCTTTTTAAAAAGATTTATCAGATCCTGTTTTCCTCTCAAGCATTATCTCTCACCATTCTGTGCTCGGGCCATACTCCATACATTCTCTCACTTGCATCAAGGCTTTTCATATTATTCTCTCTGCTTGAACCTCTCTTCATCCCTCTTCCTTCGGCCATTTTCCCACCCATTCACATGGATAATTGTTCCTAATCTTTCATCCTCAGCTCAGAAACCCTTCATGCTGGAAGCCTTCCCTGACGCTCCTCTCCACCAACTCTGAGCTGTATTCTGCTTTCTGTCTTTTAAATCTAATGATCATACATGATAATTACCCATTGACCTATCTCTGTCTCCCACCCAAACAATTCCATGACGGCAAGGGTTGCATCCACCTTTATTCATTTACTCAATCAGTTATGCATTTACTTAACAAATGTTGACTAAGCATCTATTATGTACCATGTACATAATGTACATTCTGACCACTGGGAAAATAGCAATAAACAAAACAGACAAAAAACCCTGCCATTATAGTTTCTAGTGGTTTTCTCTTGTTCACAGTTCTATAGCCAATTCCTACAACAGTTCTGATAGTATGTGTTCTTTATCTCATTAATTCAACAAATAGACACTGACCATGGAGCTGGGAATATACTACTTAACAAAAAACCTCAATCTTTACTCTTTCAGAGCTTATGTTATATTGAAGGAGACAAATTTCAAACTAATAATATAAAAATAAATATTAAAGACAGATTTCAACTACTTTTCAGAGGATTATTAATTTTATACCATTTTTGAAGTATCAGATCTTTATTCATTAGAGCAGGGGTCAGCAAAGTATGACCCACCACTTGTTTTTATAAATAAAATTTAATTAGAACATAGCCATGCCCATTTGCTTATAAATTGTGAAGCATACAAGGAAATGAAAGCTAGATGATCTGGGTGGAGCATGGTGAGCTGGAGGTGGAATTAGAGATAAAGTGGACTAGGAAGGAGAACCGAGTCATATAAATCCCTATAAGACAAACTGGTGATTTTTAGATTGAAATCAAACAGCAATTCTTAGATTTAAGAACTGAAAGGGGAGAGTTTTGATTCTAACAAAGAAATTAAAATCTTTTAGCAGTCTCTATTTTAGCAGGAAATCTGTTTAGGAATCCTACGATGTTCATATGCGTCCCAAATGGGCCTCATTCCACACCTGGAAAACCTGCAAAAGGTTTTAAGGAAGACAAATAGCACATGGCCTGAGTTTAGTTTTAACCAGTGGAAAGCTATGTAGAAAATGAACTTGAGAAAAGCAAATTTACAACCCTGGAGGTCTTTTTTGGGGGTGAAGATATGGGAATTTCATTTTCTCCATTAGTTTTCTGTTGTAACCATGTAATTTTTTTCTTTATTAACAAATAATTAATATGCAATAAGGTTGGTTCTCTTAAAGTGTACAATTCAGGGCTTTTAGTATATTCATATAGTTGTAGGTTGATCTTTACTGTCTAATTTCAGACCATTTCAGTTATATATTTCTCTTAAGTCACTGCATTAGGTGTATCCCATACATTTTTATATGTTTTGTTTTTGTTTTCATTTCAAAATATTCTTAATATTGCTTGTGATTTTCCTTTGATTATTAATTAAAAGCGTATTATTTTATTTTCAGATATTTGAAGATTTTCAATGTCTTTTGTTGGTTTCCAATAAACTACATTGTTTTGAATTATTTTTGTATATTTTTAATACAAATATTTTGAATTATTTCATTTATTTTTATTATTTAAATACATTAATAATTATTAAATAATTATTTAAATACATTAATATTTAAATGTATTGTAATTTGTTATTTTATAGTGAAGTGTATGGCCTATCCTGGCAAACAGTTCATGTACTCTTGAAAATAATTTCTATATGGTTCTTATTCATAATTTTTCTTTATTAATACTCTATGTGGTGAAGCATTGTTCTTATATATTTTTTAAATGTTTGTTTATTTTGAGAGAGAGTGTGTGAGTGGGGAAGGGGCAGAGAGAGAGACAGAGAGAGAGACAGAGAGAGAGAGAGAGAATCCCAAGCAGGCTATGTGTTGTCAGCACAGAGGTTGACATGGGGCTCAATCTCATGAACCACAAGGTCATGACTTGAGCCTAAATCAAGAACCAAGCACTTACACAACTGAGTCACCCAGGTGCCCTTTGCTCATATTTTTGTTTACTTTTTTAGATATAATGTCTTTTAGTTTTTTAAATGTGTTTATAATAGCTAGTTTAAAGTCTTTATCTAGTAGGTTCAACATGGCATCTTTGGGGACAGTTTCTATGGACTGTTTTGTTCCTTTTTAATGGGAAATACTTTCCTGTTTCCATGCGTATTCTTTTTATGTTGAAAACTGGACACTTTAAATAATATAATTGTCCAATTCTGATATTCGACTTTTGTCCTGTCCCCAGGGTCTATTGTTACTGCTCTTTGTTGTGGTGGTTGTTAAACTATTTCTTTGTTTACTGAATTTCCTGGACTAAGTTTATATGATTTATATTCTTCATCATGTATGGCCACTGAAGTCTCTAATCAGTAAGGTTAGTGGCCAGCTAGCAATTGGACAGAGATGTCTCTAAAAGCCTTGAACCAATATATTTTCTAGTCTTTGCGGAGGAGCTTTCTATGTGAAGTGGGGGAGGGAGGGCATGCTTTCAATGCTCTGGCAAGCACTTTACAACTCCACCTTAGCCTTCACTGCCTGCTTGCACAGAGCTTCCAAGTTAGCCAGCGTTATTACTATCAGGCCTTCTTAGGTCATGCCTGGGCCCCATAGTCTGTTATGTATGTGGCCTTTTAGACTTCCAGAAATATTTAAGAACTTTTCAAAGCCTCTGGACATCTCAATCTACAGAGTATCCTCTTAAGAATTTGATCAGTTTCTTGTTTGTCCCAACTGGTAACATTGCCTCAGGTAGCTGTAATGTTAAACAGTTTTCCACTGATTGTATCTGACTAACACTCTTGGGGTGGGATTGTTTGCACGGAGTGATGAGATCTGTGTCAGTTTCAGCAAAGCAACCCCTGATAATGGAGTCCTTCAGTGAGTTGTCTTATCAAATAGTAACAATTCTTTGGTAATGGGATATTTGGGAGGTATTCCAAACCCATTACACCTCTTCCAGGGGCTTATAAGCTGTTGGTTTCCATAACTACCATAATTGTAAAGATGTTGTTTTTCAAGACTAGTGCAGAGCTAGGAAGAGTGGGATGGAATTGGCAAATGAAAACCCCACAAAGTTCACTGTCCTTGTAAAGACCAGTCATATTTCTTAAATAAACCCAGCAATTGTTGCAAACTTTAGTTCATTTACAGAGTTTTGAAAAAGTTTATTTTTTTAAAAAAGTTTGACAGTTGGCAGTTTTTCCCAGTGATCTCATTGCTTTCATGGAGGAGCAGATTTTCAGAGGTTCCTACTCTACTATTCTGGAAAATGGTTATTGAGAGTTCATTGATTCATTCATTCACATGGTAACTGATAAATGGTTGCTTTTTCACTCAGCAAATATTTATTGTATTTGTTGTGTGTCAAAAAATAAGTGGGGTTATAGCACAATTAATAAGGCAGGTTGCTTCTCCCAGATGAGTTGAGTGTGTGGTATAGAGGAACAAACATTGAAAGTAAATCCTAATGATATAATGTGATTACTTAAGTAACAGAGGTATGAAATGAATATGTTGAAGGAGTGTTTGAGACAGCACATCACTCTATGGAGGATTTGTGATAAATGCTATAGAATAGGTGACATCTAGGCTGAATAAAGTAAGATGAGTAAACACTAATCAAGGAAGAGGGCAGTCACACCAGATAGACAGGATGGCATAAGCAAAGACATAAGAGATAAAGATACCTTGAAAGTTTATTTGCCTGAAGATAGTGTTAGAAAGTGGCTGCTGGAGAATATAGGGAGTAACTGAAAGGTTCTGAAGTGGAGGGGGTAGTGATAACGGGGTATTCAAGGTAGTGGCAGTGGAGATTGGGAGAAGTATAGACGACCACTTAAGTGTAAGAATGATGGGGCAGGTGGATCAATGTTTTCAGCATTCATTTGTCAGAGTTCCTCCTCGCCAATATAATTGGTCAATATTATGTGTAATATAGATGTTCTCATACTTAATACAGTAGTCTAGATGTGCTTAGTGGTTTGTCAGCCCTACACCATCAGAGCTTGGGACAGCCAGACCCATATAAAGCTCGCAGTCAACTCAACCCCCTAACTCTTTTTTCCGATATACAAGCATTTATTCCCTCCCTTTGTTGTTGTTTGATTGAAGGAGTGTGTAGGGAAACAGAAGTCAGAGAGGAAGACATGTTCAGACCATTAAATGATCTTCACTCAATTAGCTTTCATTTTTAATTAACCATTGTTATTTTCATTTTTAAGCCACCTTACTGAAAGTATGAAAAAGAAAACCCACCATTCTAATGCAGTTATTCATTCTATACATTCTTTTCAAATAATTTTCCTGTTTCTATTTTTCCATATTATCAATATTTTCCATACGATCTTCAATCTGTCTTTATTACTTAAAGCTATAAACATTTTCTATGTTGTTCCACTCTTTATATACATTATTTGTAGCAGATAGATTACATTTCTGCTAGGGTACATATTATAATTTAATCAAAATGTCTACTCTCAGAAATTTCTGTCAAAGTAGTTCATTGTTTCAAGAAGACAAAATCATGGGGTAGGAAATTGTATATTAAAACTATTTATTATTTTCTGCTTTCAAAATAGCAGAACAAAACAAAATTGTTACCTGTCAGAAAGAGCACCAAGTTCACTAGGATCCATGGACAGGGAAATACGGCCTGTGGTTCTATTTGGAGAACAGAGCGCATCGCTGGTGCTGTGGGCATGGTCATTCCACACACGCTTAGACTTGCCTCGTGAAAGTCTAATTCAGCAATTACTGGGTTCTGGCATCTAAAGGGAGCATTCTCTTCTAGCAACACAGAGAACACTAGCATTTTAGACCATCGCATTGATCTCAACTTTCCTCTTGGGGGCCTACGTGGATCTTTATTTCTCACAGACAAAAAGGAATCAAATGCCTGTATTTGAGCAAAAACATTTACCAGTCTAGGCTGCTACCTGCCACACTTTCCTCAAAGTTTATTTCATTTTATTTCCAGGAAAACAGACTGCAGAATAGGTTAAGAGACTTGCCTACAATGCCCAATGCACCCTCTTTATATGCAAAGCCTTATTCAATTTATTTTAAAATAAGCTCATGCTGGGAAGGGCTGCTTTCCTAAAGGGTGAGAAATGAAAGAGACAGTGGCAGACACTCCCTCACTTGCAGGTTCAGAAAGAAAAAAGTGACCAAAATACCCTGCCAGCCTCATTTATTAGATAATTAGCAGTTCTCTACCTCTATCACTTGTCAGTCATCCAGAAAAGATGTAAATTTCCTTTATCTAATTCCAATTTCACATGCAACCGAAGTTCCGAAGTTCCATAGGACTACCCCACAACAACCCATAAGCTGTCTTTTCTTTTGCTGGCCAAATAAACTACATCTTCAAAGACTTACTTTCCCTACAGAGATTTGGGGTGACCATGGGTACATAGTCCAAAGGAAGTTTCACTTTTATTGAGAGGAATAGAAGAAAATGAGTTTTTGAACTGAAAGCAACCTTTGAAATCATCTACTCCAGTGATTCTCAAATGCCATCCATTTGCCAATCTAGCTAACTACAAAAAGAAAAAGAAAAAACACCAAAAAAAATCCCCCAAAAACATTACCATTGGAGATTTTAAAGATACAGGTTATCACACACTGAACCCTGATATTCCTAACATTGGGATGATCTTAATGGTGATTTTCTGCTCAGGTATGCTTGCAAATGAATAAAAATATAGGCCCACTTTCACATTTTAAATGTGAAAATGGAGGCCCAGAGAGAATGGCATTCAACCAGTTATTGACAGTGGCAAATCAAAATTCCATGTCCTAATTTTCCCATCCTATTACATTTTCTTCCTCAAACTATAACAACCTGCTAAGTGCCTTCCAAAACAAGTATAAGTTTCACCAAATAAAATATTAATAAGCTAAATGATCACTCATTTTTAGAGCAGAGCAGCACTTTCCTAAACCAAGAAGACCCCAGTGAGTAATTACTTAGCTACAGAATTCTAGGTAAAATGCCTCCTACATTTCCTGGATGCTTCCCTATTACAGCAGCAGCACCTCACCTACATGAGACAAGAAAAGGGTAGGGGAAATTTACTCATTTACTTAGCAAATATTTAAAAATAAGTCTAAGTACATTGTAATATACCAGATTGTGCTATGTCCTAGGAATATAGCTGATGAACAAAAAAGACATAGCCCCTACCAAAATGAACCTTACAGTTTGGTGATGGCTAAGGATCATTAATTAGGCAATTTTCCATTTAGTATGGTGAGTGTCATGGTGAGTGGATTACAGAATTATCTTTTTTTAAATTTTTTTATTTTTAAAATAAAATTTTATTTTATTTATTTTTTATTTTTAATCTAGAGATGGAGAATGGGGGAGAAAGGCGGGGAGTGGGGGAGAGACAGAGAGAGAGGAATGAGAATCTTAAGCAGTTCTATACTCAGTGCAAAGCCCAATGAAAGGCTTGATCCCACATCCCTAGGTTCATGACCTGAGCCAAAATCAAGAGTCAATGTTCAACCAACTGAGCCACTTAGGCACCCCAAGAGAACCAAAGTTTTAATATAATTTATTGTCAAATTGGTTTCCATACAATACCCAGTGCTCATCCCAACAAGTGCCCTCCTCCATCCCCATCACCCACTTTCTTCTCTCCCCTACTTTCCATCAACCCTCAGTTTGTTCTCAGTATTTAAGAGTCTCTTACGGTTTCCCTTCTTCCTTCTCTGTAACTTTTTTTCCCCGTTCCCTTCCTCCATGGTCTTCTGTTAAGTTCTTAAGATCCACACATGAGAGAAAACATGTAGTATCTGTCTTTTTCTGACTTATTTATTTCACTTAGCATAATACCCTCCAGCTCCCGCCACGTTGCTGCAAATGGCCAGATTTCATTATTTCGCATTGCCAAGTAATAGTCCATTGTACATATAAACCACATCTTCTTGGTCCATTCATCAGTCTGTGGACATTTAGGCTGTTTCCATGATTTGGCTATTGTTGAAAGTGCTGCTATAAACAGTGGGGTACATGTGCCCCTATGCACCAGCACTGCTGTATCCCTTAGGTAAATTCTTAGCAGTGCTACTGCTGGATCATAGGGTAGTTCTATCTCTTAGTTTCTGAGGAACCTCCATACTGTTTTCCAGAGCAGTTGCACCAGTTTGCATTCCCACCAACAGTGTAATAGGGTTCCCATTTCTCCAAATCCTCATCAGCATCTATAGTCCCCTAATTTGTTCATTTTAGTCACTATGACCAGTGTGGAGTGGTATCTCAGTGTGGTTTTGATTTGTATTTCCCTGATGATGCATGAGGTAGAGCATCATTTCATGTGTCTATAGGCCATCTGGATGTCCTCTTTGGAGAAGTGTCTGTTCGTGACTTCTGCCCCATTTCTTCACTGGATTGTTTGTTTTTTGGGTGTGGAGTTTGGTGAGTCCCTTATAGAGCCAATATGTTATTTGCAACTATCTTTTCCTATTCCATCGGTTGCCTTTTAGTTTTGTTGATTGTTTCCTTTGCAGTGCAAAACTTTTTATCTTGATGAGGTCCCAATAGTTCATTTTTGCTTTAACTCCCTTGCCTTTGGAGATGTGTCGAGTAAGAAATTGCTGTGGCTGAGGTCAAAAAGGTTGTTTCCTGCTTTTCCTCTAGGGTTTTGATGGTTTCCTGTTTCACATTCAGGCCCTTCATCCATTTTGAGTTTATTTTTGTGTATGGTGTGAGAAAGTGGTCTAGTTTTATTCTTCTGCACGTTGCTGTCCAGTTCTCCCAGTATCATTTGTTAAAGAGGCTGTCTTTTTTCCA
The DNA here is from genome assembly GCF_008692635.1 of Crocuta crocuta. Lineage (NCBI taxonomy): Eukaryota > Metazoa > Chordata > Mammalia > Carnivora > Hyaenidae > Crocuta > Crocuta crocuta. The sequence goes on from NW_027551572.1 coordinate 2,347,100, forward strand.
TTGGATATTCATTTCTGCTTTGTCAAAGATTAGTTGGCCATACATTTGTGGGTCCAATTCTGGGTTCTCTATTCTATTCCACTGGTCTATGTGTCTGTTTTTGTGCCAATACCCACCAACTGTCTTGATGATCAAAGCTTTGTAGTAGAGGCTAAAGTCTGGGACGGTGATGCCTCCCGTTTTGGTTTTCTTCTTCAATATTACTTTGGCTATTTGGGGTCTTTTGTGGTTCCATACAAATTTTAGGATTGTTTGTTCTAGCTTTGAGAAGAATGCTGGTGCAATTTTGGTTGGGATTGCATTGAGTGTGTAGATTTCTTTGGGTAGTATTGACATGTTAACAATATTCTTCCAATTCATGAGCATGGAATGTCTTTCCATCTCTTTGTGTCTTCTTCAATTTCCTTTATAAGCTTTCTATAGTTTTCAGCATACAGATCTTTTACATCTTTGGTTAGATTTATTCCGAGATATTTTATGGTTCTTGGTGCAATTGTCATTGGGATCAGTTTCTTTATTTCTCTTTTTGTTGCTTCATTATTGGTGTATAAGAATGAAACTGATTTCTATAAATTGATTTTGTACCTTGCGACTTTGGTGAATTCATGTATCAATTCTAGCAGACTTTTGGTGGAGTCTTCTGGGTTTTCCATGAAGAGTATCATGTCATCTGCGAAAAGTGAAAGTTTTATTTCATCTTTGCCAATTCCAATTATTTTATTTCATTTTGTTACCTGATTGCTGGTACTAGGACTTCCAGCACTATGTTAAAAAACAGTGGTGAGAGTGGACATCCCTGTCGTGTTCCTGGTCTCAGGGGGAAAGCTCTCAGTTTCTCCCCATTGAGGATGACATTAGCTGTGGTCTTTTCAGAAATGGCTTTTACAATGTTTAAGTATGTTCCTTCTATCTCGACTTTCTCAAGGGTGTTTGTTAAGAAAGGATGCTGTATTTTGTCAAATGCTTTTTCTGCATCTATTAATAAGATCATATGATTCTTTTCTTTTGTTAATGTAATGTATCACATTGATTGATTTCCAAGTATTGAACCAGCCCTGCAACCCAGGAATGAATCTCAATTGATCAATTCTTTTTATATGCTGTTGAATTCAATTTGCTAGTATCTTGTTGAGAATTTTTACATCCATGTTCATCAGGGATATTGGCCTGTAGTTCTCTTTTTTTGCTGGATCTCCATCTGCTTTGGGAATCAAAATGATGCTGGCTTCATAGAATGAGTCCAGAAGTTTTCCTGCCACTTCTATTTTTTAGAATAGCTTGAGAAGAATGGGTATTCACTCTGTTTTAAATGTCTGATAGAATTCCCCAAGGAAGCCACCTGGTCCACGACTCTTATTTGTTGGGCGATTTTTGACCACTGATTCAATTTCTTCACTAGTTATGGGTCTGTTCAGATTTTCTATTTCTTCCTTGAGTTTGGTAGTGTGTGGGTGTTTAGGAATTTTTCCATTTCTTCCAGGTTGTCCAATTTATTGGCATATAATTTTTCATAGTATTCCTTGATAATTGCTTGTATTTCTGAGGGATTGGTTATAACAAATCCATTTTCATTCATGATTTTGTCTATTTGGGTGCTCTCTCTTTTCTTTTTGAGAAGCCTGACTAAAGGTTTATCAATTTTGTTTATTTTTTCAAA
>NW_027551572.1:2348797-2400774 GCF_008692635.1 Crocuta crocuta
TTTTTTTTTTTTTTTTTTTTTTTTTTTTTTTGGTTTCTATATTGTTTATTTCTTCCCTGATCTTTATTATTTCTCTTCTTCTGCTGTGTTTGTGGTGTCTTTGCTGTTCTGCTTCTAGTTCCTTTAGGTGTGCTGTTAGATTTTGTATTTGTGCTTTTTGTAGTTTCTTGAAATAGGCCTGGAGTGCAATGTATTTTTATCTTAGGACTGCCTTTACTGCACCCCAAGGGTTTGGATTGCTTTATTTTTATTTTCATTTGTTTCCATATATTTTTACATTTCTTCTCTAATTGCCTAGTTGACCTGTTTGTTCTTTAATAAGATGTTCTTTAACCTCCCTGCTTTTGGAGGTTTTCCAGACTTTTTCCTCTGGTTGATTTCAAGTTTCATAGCATTGTGATCTGAAAGCGTACATGGTATGATCTCAAATCTTTTATATTTATTGAGGGCTGCTTTGTGACCCAGTATGTGATGTTTCTTGGTGTACGTTTGCATGCAAAAAGAAACTGTATTCCACTGCTTTGGGATGTAGAGTTTTAAATATATCTGTCAAGTCCATCTGGCCCAATGTATCATTCAGGGCCATTGTTTCTTTACTGATTCTCTGTCTAGATGATCTATCCATTTCTGAAAGTGGAGCATTAAAGTCCCCTGCAATTAGCACATTCTTATCAATAAGATTGCTTATGTTTGTGATTAATTGTTTTATATATTTGAGTGCTTCAGAGTTCAGTGCCTAGACATTTATACTTGTTAGCTCTTCCTGATGGATAGACTCTGTAATTATTATATAATACCCTCCTTATCTCTTGTTACTGTCTTTAAAGTCTAGTTCGTCTGATAGACGCATGGCTACTCCAGCTTTCTTTTGACCTCCAGTAGCATGATAGATAGTCCTCCGTCCCCTCACTTTCAATCTGAAGGTGTCAGCAGATCTAAAATAAGTCTCTTGTAAACAGCAAATAGATGCATTTTGGGTTTTTTTATCCATTCTGATTGGATATGTCTTTTGATTGAGCATTGAGCCCATTTACATTCAGTGTTATTGAAAAATATGGGTGTAGAGTTATTGTGTCTCTGTAGGTTTCATGCTTGTAGTGATGTCTCTGGTACTTTGTGTTCCTTGCAACATTTCACAGAGTCCCCCTTAGAATTTCTTGTAGGGCTGGTTTAGTGATGATGAATTCCTTCAGTTTTTGTTTGCTTGGGAAAACCTTTGTCTCTCCTTCTTTTCTTTTTTTAAAATATTTTTAATGTTTTTTATTTATTTTTGAGAGAGAGAGAGACAGTATGAGCAGGGGAGGGGCAGAGAGAGAGAGGGAGACACAGAATCCAAAGACAGGCTCCAGGCTCTGTGCTAGCTGTCAGCAAAGAGCCCGATGCAGGGCTGGAACCCACGAACCATGAGATCGTGACCTAAGCTGAAGTCGGACACCTTCACCCAGGTAGCCACTGACTGAGCCACCCAGGTACCCCTCTCTCCTTTTCTGAATGACAGTCTTGCTGGATAAAGGATTCTTGGCTGCATATTTTTTTCTGTTCATCACATTGAAGATTTCCTGCCATTCCTTTCTGGCCTCCAGTTTTCAGTAGATAGGTCTGCTACTACCCTTATGTGTCTACCTTTTTATGTTGAGGCCCATTTATCCCTAGCTCCTTTCAGAATTCTCTCTTTATCCTTGTATTTTTCCAGTTTTACTATGATATGTCATGCAAAAGATTGCTTCAAGTTACATCTGAGGGGAGTTCTCTGTGCCTCTTGGATTTCAATGCCTGTTTCCTTCCCCAGGTTAGGGAAGTTCTCAGCTATGATTTGTTCAAGTGCTCTTTCAGCCCCTTTCTCTCTTTTCTTCTGGAATTCCTATAGTACACATATTGTTCCATTTGATTGCATTACTTAGTTCTCTAATTCTCCTTCCATGATCCTAGATCATTTTACTTTCTTTTCTCTGCTTCCACTTTTTCCATAATTTTATCTTCTAACCCACCTATTCTCCTCTCTGCCTCTTCTATTGGTGCAGTGGCTGTCTCCATTTTATTTTACAGCTCATTTATAGCATTTTTTAATTCATCATGACTATTTTCAGGATCCTTGATCTCTGTAGCAATGGAGTCTCTGCTGTCTTCTATGCTTTTTCTCAAGCCCAGCGATTAATTTTATGACTATTGTTCTAAATTCTTGTTCAGTTATGTTGCTTATATCTGTTTTGATTAATTCTTTAGCTGTCACCTATTCCTGGAATTTCTTTTGAGGAAAATTCTTCTGTTTCATCATTTTGGTTAGCTTTCTGTCTCTTGTACGTTTTAAAAGCTTGTCATGTGCTCTGCACCTGCGAGCACTGCTATATTAAAGGGGGCTTATATACTGTCTGGGGCCTGGCTGTTCAGGAGGTGTTTTTTGGAGAGTGTTACTTGTTCTCTGTTGTTGTAACTTTGATTATTTAATTTTGCTACTCACAGTGATGATTTCAACCCTCCACCAGGTGTGTTTTGATTTGTTCATCGAAGTAGCCCTAGAAAGGAAAACAAACAGGAAACAAAAACATTCAAACACACAAACAAAACAAACAAACAAAAACAAAGAACAATTTAAAAGCAAAAAAAAGAAACACCAGCTACAAGTAAACAACAGGGTGGAGGTGGTGCTGATGGAAAAGCATATACAAAGATAGAAACGACAGGGGTGGGGAAAAAGAAAAATATGAATATTGACCAGACAGAGAGACCAAAAAGCTTAATCCAGAGAGAGAGAAAGAATTAGGAAGGAGGCAAGGAAAAAGAAATGAAGATAGAGTTACTCAGAGAAACTGTATGGCCTGAGTATTCCAAAGAGAGAAAAAGGAAAGTAAAGAAGGAGGTATAGAACATGCATCAAGAGAATGGATTAAATATGTCTGTTTAAGCAAACCAATAACTAGAATAACCTGGCTAGAGGAGGGAAGAGGTAAGGAGGAGAAAAGTGAGGATATATCTCAATAACAAGAATTGTTCTAGAGTTAACCCAGTCAGTGCCACACTGCTGGTCTGGAGGAGGGAGCAATCTGGTTCCTCAGCATCTATCCAGCTCCAGTAGATAGGCAGCTTCCTAGTGTGTGTGTGTGTGTGGTTTGGTGTAGGTGGGACCCCCTCCACTGTAGGCCCTGAGGACTGATGCCTGAGACCCTGCCTTAGTGGTTGTGGGGAGAAAAATGGTGACCCCCAGCCCCTTCTTCACAGACCAGGTGTCCCAAATCAGTCCTTTGGATCCGTCCTCACCGTGCTGAAGGTGCAGACTGGGTGGTCTTTCTCGGTCCGCTAACTCCCGTACCCTACCACTTGGCTGGGACCTAAACTCCCACTCCCTGCACCCTGGCACTGGGGAAGTGCCTTCCATGCCCCGCCCCCCCATATGTGGTCCCCACTTGTTCTGACCTGTGCTGCAGCACTTCAGGGGAAGGGACCATTTTCTCCTGCTGCAGACTGTGCCCCTGACCTACCACAGAAAACAGAGTGACTCCCCTCCTCCCCAGGCACGGGAACTAGGCAGCCAGCCCCAGTCTGAAGAAACCCCTGCAATTAGAGATGAGATCTCTCCTTGGAAGCCCTGCAGTTAGAGAGGGGATGATGGGATCCCTCTTAGTCCCAGTCTTTTCTCTTGTCCAGATACAGTCCTATGCTTCCCCAGCCACTCTTTCTCTTCCCTTTGTCTCTGAAGAATGGGGATCCCTCCACTTCATGCCTACGTGGCCCATTTTATCTCCCCGAGTTCACAGTCATGCACCTATGGGGCTGTCCATTTTTCCGATTATCTCCCTGGTAGACCCTGTCACTTTTCCTCCCAGACTCGGGGTTCAAAGGCCTTTGGCTTCATTCCTTCTTTGCTTGAGAGATGCAGGAAGTATGGATCCCCCTACTTCTCTGCCATGTTGCCCCCCCCAAGAGTACCAAATGTTTAAACTCTTGTAAAATTACAGCAGAATGATTTTGACCAATAGGTATTTTCTATTGATTCAAAAATGGTCAAAGAAAATAAAAGGTGTGACTATATTTATAAGTGAATGTTATTAGAGCAGTTCATACCACCCAACAAGTGCCTGTGGTAAAGTGAAAAGTTTGGCAAATCCTCTTCCCCAAAAGACGACTATAAAACTGGCTAAAGGGGTGCCTGGGTGGCTCAGTCAGTTAAGTGTTGCTCAGCTCCGGAGTGATTTCATCTCAGGTCATGATGCCACTGTTCATGGGTTCGAGCCCCACATCAGGCTTTGCACTGGCATTGCAGGGCTTGTTTGGGATTCAGTCTCCCTCTGCCTCTCCCATGCACATGTGCCATTTCTCTCTCTCTCTCTCAAAAATAATCTTTAAAAAACTGGCTCAAATTTTCATAAACCTCCATTTGAGGGCTCTGGAAGTGGACTAAAGACAAACAATAAATGGAGGAATATTTATTTATTTTTTTTTTAAATGCTTTATTTATTTCTAGGAGAGAGAGAGACAGCGTGAGCAGGGGAGGGTCAGAGAGAGAGGGAGTCACAGACTCTGAAATAGGCTCCAGGCTCTGAGCTGGCAGTCAGCACAGAGCCCGACGCGGGGCCCGAAACCACGAACCACGAGATCATGACCTAAGTGAAAGTTGGACGCTTAACCGACTAAGCCACCCAGGAGCCCCAATGGAGGAATATTTATTAAAAAGCTGCTATAACTTTAAGGCCATATGGAGTCTTCCTTGCCTGGGGTGATTCCCATTCATTCCTCTCCTCCCCCAACTCAGTCACTGAGAGAATTTTGCCATGGCAAGGCTAACCATGAAAAGGAAGAACTTCACTGCTGAAGGGGGTTGGCTTGACTTGGAATAGAAAGTGAAAACCCAGGTTTCCTTATGCTATCAGTAAAAGTAGCAGTATCGTTCAGCAGCGACTCTCAGTAGCTCTCCCAGCCAGTTCAAATTGGGGAGAAGAGTGTGACGCCTGATGACCTGGAACTTCAACAGGGAGTTCTTGGAACAAGAGTGTGTTTTTAATGGCTGACTTCTCATCTGAAAGAGTGGAGACCACAAGATAGTACAATGACATTCAAATTACTTTAAAAAGTAAATAAATAAAAATAAGTAAATAAATCTATGTCTAGCAAAACTATCCTTCAAAACTGAAGACAAAATAAAAACATGCCTAGGTAAACAAAGACTGAGATATGTTGCTGGCGGTCCTGCTTTATAAGAATACTAAAGTCTTTCTGGATAACAGGAAATGATGCCAGATGTTAAAGAGATTCTACAGAAAGAAATGAAAACCACTAACAACCTGTATGAATATTTTTTCTTTTCTTATTGAGCTTAGAAGATATAAGATTAGAACAATTCAAAAATGGAATTTAGAAAACAATTCATTTGCAGTAGCATCAAAAAGAATGAATGCTTAGGAATAAATTTAACAAAAGAAGTGCAAGTTCTACACCCTGAGAAGTAAAATGAATTAGATAAATATAGACAACCTGAATAATGGAAAGACCTTTGATGTACATGGATTTAAAAATTCAATATTTCAAATCACAGTAGGCTTTTTTTTTTTTCCAATTGACAACCTGATACTAGATTTATATGGAAATGCAAAGAACCCAGAATAGCCAAGACAATTTTGAAGGAAAAGCCTGGAGAATTTACCCAATTCCAAAACTACTAAAAAAACAAGTCAAGATGGTATGGGACTAGTGTAAGGATAGAAATATGTACCAATAGAATATATACCAATGGAATTGGGGAATCAAAAATCCTTTCATTTATGGTCCAAAGATGTTCAACAATGGTGTCAAGTCAATAGGGGAAAAAAGTCTTTTTTAACAAACCATCTGCAACAATAAGATAATCATGTGACAAAAATGATTTTTAATGCTTTTTAAAGTTTATTTATTTTTGAAAGATAGAAAGGAGAGTGCCCCCAGGGGAGGGGCAGAGAGAGAGGGAGACAGAGAATCCCAAACAGGCTCCTTTCTGTCAGTGCAAAGCCCAATGTGGGGCTTGAACTCACGAACCATGAGATCATGACCCAAGCCAAAATCAAGATTTGGACGCTTAACCAACTGAGCTATCCAGGCACCCCAAAAATGATTTTAGACTGTTACCTCACACTGTACACAAAAAGCAAATGGATCATTAACTTAAATATACAGGCAAAAAGTTTGATCCAAAGATATGGATCTGGGGCGCCTGGGTGGCTTAGTCGGTTAAGCATCCGACTTCCGCTTCGGTCATGATCTCGCGGTTCGTGGTTTCGAGCCCCGCGTCGGGCTCTGTGCTGACTGCCAGCTCAGAGCCTGGAGCCTATTTCAGAGTCTGTGTCTCCCTCTCTCTCTGACCCTCCCCTGCTCACGCTGTCTCTCTCTCTCTCTCCTAGAAATAAATTTAAAAAATTATTAAAAAATTAAAAAAAAATAAAGATATGGATCTAAGAATTATCAAATTGGGATGAATAAATTAATGCCACTAGGAAACCCAGGAACACTCAAATCCTGCTTCTTTAACGGTATTCTGGGGAAGATAAAAGTGCAAGGAATAATAGCTGAAGAAATCATAACATCATTTTATGATGAATTGGGGATGGGCCCCCATCTGGTAAGCTGAAGGGGAGAGTTGGAAACTGAACCCCCTCTCTTTAGTTGTCATTTTCCCATTTTCAGTGACAATCTTGTTCAAATGGGCTTAACAAGATAGATTACTGGGTTTAAATGAAAAAGTTCAATGGTGGAGCTGGCTTCAGGGTTACTTTGTCCTCTAGCTCAATCTCCAAGTATCTTGCCATTTATAGCATAACATATCCCTGTGTATTGGCTCTATTCTCGGGCAGACTGTCCCCTTATGATTGAAGATGGCTGCCAGAAGTTTCCAATGTCACATATTCCCATCTCAAGTCCAGTGGAAAAGAACATTTCCTAACAGTCCCAGAAAAAGTATGATTAGTTTCTGATCCCTGAAACAAGCACTGTGGCCTGGACAAAACAATGCTCTGCCTGCCCAGACCCGAGCCACGTGCTCCACAGCATGGAGGCTCAACCCAAAGGACATGAATTGAGGATGGGGAGGAGGGTAGCCTCCCAGACCTAAACTGGGTAACTGTTTCCAGGAGGTGAACGAATGGGTCCAAAGAAGTAAAAATGATGGTGGTCTACTACAGCCTTCTTCTAAGCTAATAAATTTGAATTTGCTTCATGCAAAATACAACTGGAAAACATTCATGAGATCCAGATGGAGAGAGAAAGAGACCGTGGTAAAAAGTAGAGCTGACAATCAAACTAAAGAAAGAAAGAAAAAAAAAAGAACTATTTTCCCTAAAGGACATTGGTTCCCAAGTCCTGTTGCTTCACAAACAGCCTACCTATAGCAGCTGCCTTAGCCCAGCAGCTTTGTGGGAGAAAGAGAAAAAGGCAAGAGAGAAGCTGAGAGACAGAGAGTGAGGACTAAATCTCTACTCCCTGCAAAGTGGGCCCGATGCCCTGGTCATACTAACCATGGTGAAGAGAACGAAGAAAGTGCAGGCAAAGTCATGACAACAGCAAATGGGGGCCAGGTCTACGCGGAAGCAGCAGACCCCAGAGCAGCCAATCAGGGCAGCTGTGCAGAGAGAAGAGACAGAGCCAGGTGGCAAGGCCTCCTCTCAGGAATGATGGAGAATAGGACTTTAGTATGCAAGGCAGGAGAAAGGAAGAGACAAATGAAAAGAGACACAGCCATAAACTGACCTTTCAATATGCAATGATTTGCCTACTTTTGAAGGAGGGGCGGTCATCAGAGAAGTGTTCTGTGCCTTGGAGAGGGATTAGGAGAGAGTGGAGGCGACCCCCCTCCCAGAAATACCAATGAGGAGTGTGTACAGTGAGGGGCAGGGAGAAGAGGAAAGAGAAATGGAGGGAAATAGAGACGAACCTAGAATAGATCCTGGAGGAGCTCTGATCTTTAAGGAAAGGGTAGGCTTTCTTTTCCTTTACAGATTTTGTTGGCTTTGGTTTTCAGATTCTTTGGAGGTTAATAGCAGACTGGACACAAACTTGTCTCTTAAGTGCTGATTGGTGAACTGCAAGGGACTTGAGCTTGCCCAGGAAGAGCATGGAGGAGGTTTGGTAAGGGGTAAGTAAGACTGACTATGGAAGAGCTTTTGCAGCTAATATAAGACATTAGTTACATTTTCTGGGTTTGAGAGGAAGTATTTTCCTGTTTGAAATCTGGTTTTAACCATTACAAACCTCTGAATAATGTTAGACTTTGAGAAAGTTACCAGTTCTTGTCAGAATCCGTACACAGATCTTTCAAGTTAGCAGGTACCCGCGAGGTGCTGGAGGAAAAGCAGCTGTGGGAAGAGAAAGGTGCCCACCCTCAGATGGAGTAGAAGCATCTGGGTCTAAGGACTTAGCACTAGCAGGGAGAGGAAATCTATCAGAGGGGAGGCATCTGAACTACTTTTCCTGAGGGGACTCTAAGGGGCCAGGGCAGGCTGCCCCAAGATGCTCATCTTTGGCATGAAGACTGTTCAGAGTCAAAGGCAATCAGGATCCTACAGTCTCAAGAGAAACCTTTACCCCTCCCGTAACTACATAGAAGAATCTAAATCCAGGACCCTTCCCAGAATAACGGTGATGAGCAGAAATAAATTGTATCTGAGCGACCCATTTGCGTGACAGGACAACTGTCTGATTACCAGACATCTGCTCTTCTCATTGTCTCGTGAAGTATGTCCCTTTCCTCTAAAATCCAGGATCCTTGTCCCTGTCTCCTTAGTTCAGGATGACATGTATACCTCATTTTGCCTGTCTTTGAAAATTCCATGTCTGGGTGGATTCCTCGTACATAGCTATTAAATTTTATTTTCTCCTGTTAATCTGTCTCATGTCAATTGGATTCTCAGTCCAGCTAGAAGGACTGTGAGGGGACAGGAATTCTTGCTCCCTGACAGGCACACCAGACCGGAAATGAAAACAGATTGCTTTTGAATCTAGAACCAATTACATGTAAACACATCATACCGGCGTTGAGGAGGGAGTCGTATGTTTGAAATCCTGGGTCAAGGTATTTTAAGGATAGGAAGGCACGGTGAAAAGAAGTCATTGGTGAATAAGTCATTTCTTAAAACCCCAAATCACTCACACCTTTTGCCAGGCATTATTATAGTACTTTACATAGATCACCTCACTTAGTTACCATCAAATTCTGACAAAGAAGGAGCTATCAAGAATATTCCTACTTTACCGAAAGCCAAAGCACAGAGCCACTATGTAGCTTATAAAGTTCATAGAGCTAGTTAGAGATGTGCTAGGATTAGAACCTGGGCATTACTGGTTTCAGAGTCAAAACCTTAGAACCACTATGCCAACCAAAGCTGAGGTTGGCTTAGGGCTTCATACCAAACCTCGCATCACAGTGACTGGACTCTCCTGTCTACACCTCACAGCTATCTCTTGGCTGAATACAGAGTTTGAGTACTTCAGAGCAGCTTGTCTGGGAGTGATAGGCTGTGGGGTAGCTAGGGGAGAGAAAGAAATCCCAGCTTTCGAGAATAGGATGCATTTCACATCCGGCACCAGGAAATCAGACCTATGTCTTGTCTTACTNACTGTGGGGTAGCTAGGGGAGAGAAAGAAATGATCCCAGCTTTCGAGAATAGGATGCATTTCACATCCGGCACCAGGAAATCAGACCTATGTCTTGTCTTACTTTCAAGATCCGTTTTCCCCTCACTGAGCACACTTAAAGGGGAGAAAACAAATTCTGCCCGTTGAAAAAGGGCAGACTGTAATGAAAAACAGCTCTAAAGGCACTTCAGCACATAAAGTCTTTGAGCTACATCACTGACAATGGTTTACAAGTTTATTTTCAATTTGCAGTTATGCTGAGCAGACATTTTGGGAAGCGCAGCAGTAATTCAGGCTGCAGCATCATCTGCTGAGCGTCCATCTGTACAGGAGCCGATTGTCACAGACGATCAGGTGCAGATTTGCCCGTACACATCGTCTGCAAGATGGCCAGCCAGGGGAATTTTCAAAATTATTTTCCTCACCATTTTTGCTAAGTATACAATTCTAAGAAAGCACATTTCTTGGCGAAGACTTTTTCCCCCCTAAAGAAGAAACTTTACTTGGAGCAGAGCAAAGCACAGGCTTTAAGTCCGTATTTGAATCCTCGCTCTGGCACTTGCTAATTGGCAGCCTTGAGCACGTAACGCAAACCCTCTGAACACGGGGTGAAGAGTTCATTTATATATGGGGCTGTGGGGGGACATTAAAGGAGATAATAGCCATTTTCTTCTTATGCTACATAGAAAACAGGATTTGGGTGTTCACTATTGTGTCCCCTGCACTTAGCATAGCAATGGCACATAAAGGGTGCTTAATAAATAGGTGTTGAGTGAATGAATGTGTGAATAACACTATCCTTTGAAACTGACATGTAGGGACATTTCAGAGCTAATTCCTTCTCTGTTTCTCCCAAAGGGAAAAAGGAGTTCTCCCTCTCAGCCTCTGTTCCTTCCTAAGAGGGTTACTTCCCATGACTGTTTGCACATCTGTTATCCTAAGAATTAAAATTTTTGTTTTGTTTCGGGTGTTTTTCCCCCCTGCATCCGTGCTTCCACTTCATTGGCTTATTCCCTTGTTTTGTAATAAATCATTTTCACTGAGCTTCCCAGAAAGGACAAATTGAAGCTAAATTTTTTAGTACTTTCATTTCTAGCATGTTGTTATTCTAGATAGCTACTGATAATTAATTGTAGTGGTACAGAATTTGAATCTGAAAAACTTTCCCCTCGTAATTTTTAAGGTTATTCTCCAGGGTTTCCTATAATCTTGTATTGCTTATTAAAGAAAATTTGGAAAATGTAGGTAAGTGTAAGAAAGATTAAAAGCAACGGTAATTCTACTATGCAGAGTCACCCCTGTTCACATCGTGGTATATATCTTCCCAGAACACACATACAGCTCACATTCATATATATGCATGAAGGCCACATTGTATATATAGTTTCACGTCATGACTTTGTTTAATTTTATGTCACACTGTCCTCATGTTATTATATATAACTGAGTTACTTTTAAGGCCCTTTTCAACCCTAAAAATCAATCTTTCTATGACTTGTTAAGAGATTGTGATATATGCATGGTTTCAGTAAAAGTAGCAGACAGTTTAGGAGTTGGTTTCATTGATATAAGCATAAAATAGAACTGGGGCAAAGGAAGATAAGGTTAACTGCCTGCCAAGTGCTTTTCATTTAGGGACATAGAAGGTTCTCAGTGAGTATGAGAGAATCAAAGACATATTACAGATGAGGCTCAATAAATCATCTGAGTATAACCTACAGTCAGGAAAAGCATGTTAGGATGGAGAAAGGGGCCCAGCAGGGCCTCTTGGGAAGAACATCTTGCGCAGCCTTTATGATAAAAGGGGGTTATATATAAGCAAAGTGCTCAAGGCCCTAAACAGGAGATAGGCAACCAGTTCCAGTTTCAAAGGCTCTCAATTAAGGATGCCAGGCAATGACAGAGCACGTTCGCCCAACTGAACACACAAAGCCTCTGTCACCGGTTAGTGCACCTGGCCTAGGTGAGGTTCAGAAAGAAATGGAGAGAAGTAAAGAAGAGGAAGGTAGCGGCAAATAGAGCAAGTGATAAAGACGTGATACACAGAGACGAGGGCTCCAGCGAGGACAGAAACAGGAAGTGTGCATATAGCAAAGACACCTTCACGGTGCTGACTTCTGGGGTGTGATAGTGGTACCAAAACACCCTTCTCTTACTTCCCACGGCAGTAACAGCAAAAGGTTACAACGAGTTGTGGCAGCACTGAAAATCAGAAATAAATATCAACAATCCGACGCCCCAGGAGGAATTTCTACTGGACGAAGCCTAGAAGGGGTCATGTGGTAATAAAGAGCAGTGCCAAGCAAATGCTGCACCGTGTGAGCCAGAGCAGCATGTCCATGTAGGAGAATGGGGGAGGGGAGGAGAGGGAGTGAGAGACTCCTCCCCACACCTCCTGTCCTGGGTAGATCCTTACCTCAAAGATGTAAATCCTAAGCTGGAGAGTAAAGCAGGCACACACCCATGTGCACATTGATAGGAACCTCAGTGATACCTCTGTCCCCCTATACTGAGAATGATCCCATAGCGCCAGGAGAAAATGGTACAAGCAGACAGGTGGTAGATGATGTTGTCACATGCAGTCAGGCTTCAGGAAGCCTCAAGGAGTAATGCACTCTGAGGGTTGTATTTGTCATGCTTCTGTTGGAAATTTCAGAGCAAATTCAAAAGTAAATGTGCAGACAACTTCTAATATGAAAGGATGAAATGCTTTCCACTGAATCCGAGGAACAGGAAGCAGTAGACAATCCTTCCTTAATTCGAGAGAGCTGCATTAGATCACATTTGTCACAATCAGCACTGGACAGTCCTTGGAAATCAAGATCTGCCACAGTCTCCATGTGGAACCATTAGTTCCTAACATACTGTACTGATAGGGCTATCTTCTGTGGGATGTAAAACCCAAGAGAAGTGAAAAGGTGCTATGGATTGGGAGGGGGAGGGAAATATTTTATAGAAAAACAAAGACAAAATTAGAAAGCACTTATGGAAATACCTTGCTTGACTGTGCTTTGCAGATACTGCTTTGCTTTTTTTTTTTTTTAACAAAGTGAAGGTTTGTGGCAACCCTGTATAGATCAAGTCAACCCTACTGGCACCACTTTTCCAACAGCATTTGCTCACTTCATGTCTCTGTGTCACATTTTAGTAATTCTCACAAGTTTTCAAACTTTTTTGTTATTATTATATTTATTATGGTGATCTGTGATCAGTGATCTTACTACCATATTGCTTTGGAGGCACCAAAAACCACACCCTTAAAAGACAGTGAACTGATCGATAAATGTTGCGTGTGTTCTGACTGCCCCACCGACTGGGCATTCCCCCATCTCTCCCCCTCTCCTTGGGTCTCCCTATTCCCTAAGACACAACAATATTGAAATTAGGCCAATTAATGACCCTACAATGGCCTTTAAGTGTTCTGTGAAAGAAGTATCTCATCTCTCACTTTAAATCAAAAGCTAGAAATGAGTAGCTACGTGAGGAGGGCATGTTGAACGTGGTCACGGGCCCAAAGCTAATCCTCTTATACCAAGTTGTGAACACAAAGGAAAAGTTCTTGAAGGAAATTAAAAGGGCTGCTCTAGTGAACACATGAATGGTAAGGAAGTAAAACAGCCTTACTGCTGATGTGGAGAAATATTTAGTGGGCTGGATAGAAGATCCAGTCAGCCAGCACATTCTCTTCAGCCAAAGCCTCATCCAGAGCAAGATCCTAACTTTCTTCAATTCTCCGAAGACTGAGAGAAGTGAGGAAGCTGAAGAAGAAAAGTTGGAAGCCAGCAGAGGTTGGTTCATGAGGTTTAAGGAAAGACGCCATCTCCATGACATAAAAGTGCAAGATGAAGCAGCAAGTGCAGATATAGAAGCTGCAGCAAGTTGTCCAGAAGATCTAGCTCAGATAATTAATGAAGGTGGCTACACTAAAGAACAGATTTTCAATGTAGACAACATAGCCTTCTATTGGAAGAAAAAGTCATCTAGGACTTTCATAACTAAAGAGGAGAGGTCAAGGCCTGTTTTTGTTTTTTGTTTTTAATTTTTAATGTTTGTTAATTTTTTGAGAGACAGAGACAGAGCACAAGCGGGGAAGGGGGCAGAGGGAGACACACACAGAATCTGAAGCAGGCTCCAGGCTCTGAACTGTCAGAACAGAGCCTGACACAGGGCTTGAACCCATGAACTGTGATATCATGACCTGAGCCAAAGTGGGACACTCAACTGACTAAGCCACCCAGGTGCCCCCTTTTTTTAATTTTTACATTTATTTATTTATTATTTATTTGTTTTGTGAGAGAAAGACAACATGAGTGGGGGAGGAGAAGCGAGATAGGGAGAGAGAGAATCTCAAGCAGTCTTCACACTGCCAGCACAGAGCCTGATGCAGGGTTCAAACCCATGAACCATGAGATCATGACCTGAGCCAACACGAAGAGTCAGACACATAACTGTGCCACCCAGGTACCCCAAAGCCTGGTTTCAAAGCTTCAAAAGACAGGCTGACTCTCTTGTTAGGGGCTAATAAGGCTGGTGACTTTACATTGAAGCCAGTGCTCACTTACCCATTGGAAAATCCTAGGGCTCTTCAGAATTATACTGAACCTACTCTGCCTGGGCTCTACAAATGGCACAACAAAGCCAGGATGGCAGCACATCTGTTTACAGCATGGTTTACTGAGTATGTTAAGCCTACTATTGAGAACTACTGCGCAGATAAGAAGATTCTTTTCAAAACATTACTGCTCATTGTCAATGTACTTGGTCACCCAAGAAATCTAACAGAGATAATGAGATTAATGTAGTGTTCATGCCTGTTAACACAACATCCATTCTGCAACCCAAGGACCAAGGAATTAACTCAACTTTCAAGTTGTATTATTTAAGGAATAGATTTCATAAGGCTATAGCTGCCATACATAGGGATTCCTTGGATGGATTTGGGAGAAGTAAATTGAAAACTGTCTGGAAAACTTCACCATTCTCGATGCCATTAAGAAGATGAATGATTCACAGGAAGAGGTCAAAATGTCAACATTGACAAAAGGTTGGAAGAAGTTGATTCCAGCCCTTAAGGAAGACTTTGAGGGGTTCAAGACTTCAGTGGAGGAAGTAGCTGCAGATGTGGTGGAAATAGCAAGAGAACTAGAATTAAAAGTGAAATCTGAGGATGGACTGAATTGCTGCCATTTGTGATAAAACTTGAACAGATGAGGAGTTGCTTCAAAGGAAGGAACAAAGAAAGTGGTTTTTTGACATAGAAACTACTCCTGGTGAAGATGCTGTGAAGACTGTTGAGATTATAACAAGGGACTTAGAATGTTACATAAACTTAGCTGATAAAGCAGGGTCAGCATTTGAGAGGACCGACTCTAATTTTGAAAGAAATTCTATGGTGGGTAAAATGCTATCAAACAGCATCACACGCTAAAGAGAAATCATGAAAGTAAAATAGCTTCCAGTACAGTATAAACATAAATTTTATATGCACTGGAAAATCAACAAAATTATTTGACTCGCTTTATTGCAGCGTTCACTTTAGTGTGGTCTGTAACTAATCTGCAATATGTACAAGGTGTGCCTGTACTTTGTGTTTTCCTCTGTGTTTCTATGAATCAAGAGATGATAGAGAAAATAAGTTCAAATATAGAATTATTTGAAATGATCGGCCTTAAAAAAGGCCATATAAAACACACACACACACACACACACACACACACACACACACACCAGGACACTAACAGTATAGTAGCATATTAAAATCTACAATGAAAGTAGTAAAGAGCAGAGGTGATATTAGAAAAATAGGGATCAATGACTTGAAAGACAAAATGTGAGAGAAGAAGATAACGTGAAGTCTATGGGTAAGAAATCTTTATAGGGAGAAGCCACACACTGTAGAAGCAGCATCTGAAGAAGGGCAGTGCTCCTGAACATGAGCCAGGAGGAACTGAGGCAAAACCTGAGAACAGGGACCCTTGATGGTCAAGAACAGGGACCCTTGAGCCAACAGGCATAGATTTAGAGTGATTATTTTGGAAAAAAAAAAAATTAACTATTTTAATCTTGGGATTATCATCTATAAAATGAGGATAATTACTCCGACTTGATATGGTGGGTTTTGGAGTTAAAGCTTTGTGCCAGACACCAAGGAGGAACTCTAAAATAGCTAAATTTGTGTGTATGTGTGTGTGGCCCTTACATAGGCATGTCTTGATTGTATTTAATTTCAAGAGTCATTCTTGTTCCTTTGTATTTTCTTTTTTCTGATGAGTAATATTTTTTTTTTAATTTCACGGATGAAGGAAAAAAGGAATCCCACAATTAGGAAAATAGATAAATATGTTACTTTCAAATTCTTTCAAAGTAAGATTTCTTTCAAAGAAAGAATCACTGATTTCAGTCCTCTCCAGTATTAGATGCTGATGTGCCAATATCTGGGGAGGCTTACTTTTTTCTTTTTCATCTTTATTCAAATTTAATTTAGAAAATGAAGAAACACTTAGATTTTTAAAGAAACTATTCAAGTTTCTTTATTTTCTTTGCAGGAACGTCCTCAGCCCACTCCATAATCACTATATCCTACTAGTGCTGTGACAAATGACCACATACTTAGCAGGTAAAACAAGACAAATTGATTACTTCACAGTTCTGTAGGTCAGAAGTTCTACCCAGGTCTCATTGGGCTAAAATGAAGGTGCTGGAAAGTCCGTATTTCTTCTACAAATTCTAAAGAAGAATTTCTCTCCTTGCTTCTTCCAGCTTCTAGAGGCTCCCTGCATCCTTGGATTATTGCCTCCTTCCTCCTTCTTCAAACCCAGCAAAAATAGGTAGAGTCTTTTTCACATCACATCGCTCTGACTTCCTCTCGTGCCTCCCCTTTGAAGACCCCTTGTGATGATATTGAGCCCACCAGATAATCCAGAATGGCCCCTCTCTCTTAAAATCAGCAGATTAGTAACCTTAATCCCCCCCCCCTCCCGCCCCCGCCCTGCCNCTCCAAACCCAGAATCTCATCTGTAAATCCCTTTTGCCATGTAAAGTAACATATACACAGGTTCCAGATATTCAGACGAGGACATCTTTGGAGGGCTATTACTCTACCCACCACAGCCAGGAAATAAATTTTATTAGTAAAAAAACATTTTGAACACTTGAGGATGGGATCTCCAAGAGGGGCCTTCTTTCCCCATCAGGTACACAGGCTCCCCTACTAGGAAGTGGGAAATTGATTCGGGGCCATAAATACCAACATCATCTACTCACTGTTTTGGTTTGTTTCGTTTTTAATGAATTAGTGATACTTTCTTACGGTTATAGAATATTTTTTAAAGCATCTAGTAAAAATATCCTTCCTAATGCGGCTTCCCACATCTGTCAGTTCCAAACTTCTACCCAGTTACAACTACTGATATATTCCTGTGTATACGATATATTGTTTGTGTGTATTTAAGCAATTACAAATGCATCTAAATTTTTAACCCATTTTTTAATCTCAAAGTTTTCATATTCTGTACATATGAAATCATGGTAGAAAAACATATGACATAATATTTGCCATCTTAGTTTCTAAGTATACAGCTTAGTAGTGTTACATATATTTGCATTATTGTGCCACCAATCTCCAGAAATTTTCATCTTGCAAAACTAAAACTCTGTACCCATTAAACAACAACTCCTCAATATCCCTGTCCTCCGGTTGCAGGCAACTACCATCTACTTCTGTTTCTATGAATTTGACTACTCTAGATATCTCATGTAAATAGAGTCACATAGTATTTGTTTCTTTGTGACTGGCTTACTTCATTTAGCACATTGTCCTCAAGGTTCATCCATGCTGTAATATGTGTCAGAATGTCCTTCCTTTTAAGGCTGAATAATATTCTATTATATGTATATACCACATTTTGCTTATGCATTCATCCATGGATGGATATATAGAGAACTTTTCATATTCTGTATGGAGAGCTTTTTGTTTATTTCTTTTTTTAAGGGTCATAATATTTTATTATATTGATGGACCTCTATAGAATTAGCCAGTCCCACATTGATGAACATCTGTACTCTTTCCAATTAGCAGAGTTTTCAAGGTAAAAAATGTTATCCTCAAAAATCTATTCATATTTAAGTTGTCTTTCTTAGAAGAAGTTAACAATAAGAGATTTCTAGATATTTGGACTGAACTTCTCTGATAAAACTAAAGATTTGAGTTGATCTAGAGATAAATAAAAATACTGAACTCAGGATTAGAAAAATCTGGACAGCTAGCATAGAAAGTGTTTTAAAAAGGAATAAGTAAGATAATTGTTATAATATGGCTACATAACTACATATTTTAAAAATCAAGACACAGTACTAAATAATGATTTGAAAATAATCTGAATGAAAGTTTGGATATTATAACACTAGAATGTACTTTTAAGGAAAGATGAGGGGTAATTAAAATTTGTTGAATTCCTTAGCTTATATAGACAAGTGTCAAAGATCTTTATGTTCTTTGTGTGTTTTTGACAATTTAAGAAATATGAATTAAAACATGTTCAACATAAAGATTATAAGTAATAGAATTTAAAATTATATGAACACATTACAAGTTATTAGCGCATAAATAACACCTCTTCATCGGAAATCCTTGGGCCAGAGAAGAATAAAAGGCAAGAGCACTGATAAAAATATCAAAAAACATGAAAGTAGTAAGACAGACTATTTTAAAAAATTCAAATACAGGAGAAAGGAATAACATAGCACCCTCATCAGGAGAAGCTGGAACCCAAGGAGTCAAAAGAAGTGAGTGAGGTCAAAGGAAAACTTAACCAAGTAAATAAAAATAACCTCAACTGGAAAAACAATACAAACAGGGTAAGGAAGCTCAAAATTGCTATTGCTATCAAGCCATAAAAAAGAAAATGGCAAATGTCATATTTGACATGAGAGACAGAAAAGTTTATTGGATACAAGGAAACTAGAGACACATTTGCATCTCCTGCAGATGGTATGTTAGGAAAAGCAGAGCTTTTGATTATCCATCAGATACTGGAAGATCCAAGAGATCTGTATTGGAAAAACAATGCAAGGTATGAACTAGAAAGGGCACAGATTGGATTTTCAAGATGCATTCACACACCCAAAAGATATGTAAGAAGAAAAGTATTTGAAGCTCTGCTATGCTTTCTGCATACAAGAAAGACAGCATAAGGATTCCTCCACCTTAAGAAAAATGAGAACAAAAGCAATGAATAAACTTAAATATTTAAAATCAATGTGTAAGATACACTTTTAGGAAAGGACATATTTTTAGANCCATTTGCAGATGGTATGTTAGGAAAAGCAGAGCTTTTGATTATCCATCAGATACTGGAAGATCCAAGAGATCTGTATTGGAAAAACAATGCAAGGTATGAACTAGAAAGGGCACAGATTGGATTTTCAAGATGCATTCACACACCCAAAAGATATGTAAGAAGAAAAGTATTTGAAGCTCTGCTATGCTTTCTGCATACAAGAAAGACAGCATAAGGATTCCTCCACCTTAAGAAAAATGAGAACAAAAGCAATGAATAAACTTAAATATTTAAAATCAATGTGTAAGATACACTTTTAGGAAAGGACATATTTTTAGATATCCACTTTAGTAGGCCAGAATAAAATCACATAAAAAGAAGTCAGCTAGTAGCACTGATGCAATTAATTTGCAAGGTAGGAGAAAAGTCATAAAATGTAAGTGAAAGCCATGTTCTTTTTTTTTTTATGATGCTATGAAAATAACCAAACTTAATTTATTAAAAGCTGGAAATTCAATTAAAATTTATATGGAAAAGAAGCACATTCCTTGTAATCATAATATTACAGAACTAAAGACAACCTCAAGGAACATTCTATAATACCGCTATATTAGAAAATGGATATGTAAGACAATCCATAAGGAATAATGAACAGGCAGAAAGCAAATCAGCCTTAAAAAGAGACAACAGTGGTTGCTAACATCAAAAACATCCCACTTTCTCAAAAAAAAAAAAAAGTAAAAGCAAAGGCTTGAAGAGCTGAATTAGATATTCCCTTTGCAAATAAATTGTATGTGTATAAATAGAAAAAAAGTAGATAAAGACATTTGAGAAGAACTATAGAAAAAAATATTTTTTAATGTTTGTTTATTTTTGAGAGAGACAGAATGCAAGCAGGGGAGAGACAGAGAGAAAGGGAGACACAGAATCTGAAGCAGGCTCCAGGGTCTGAGCTATCAGCACAGAGCCCAACGCAGGACTTGAACCCACAAACTACGAGATCATGACCTGAGCCCAAGTGGCACTTAGCCACTCAGCCACCAACTGACTCAGTCACCCAGGCACCCTAGGAAAAAAAAAATTTTAAATAGAAGGATTTTTGTTCATAGATTTTGGCAAAAAGAGAAAAGGAAAGACAGAAGGCAAACAATAACAAATGCTTTTACATTTAGACATCTGAGGATAGGGAGAAAGGGTGATGAGCCAAAGAGATTAAAATAAATGCTTTCAGATGGCACAGAAGGAGAATCCCCAGATACCATGGGAGGTCAGCAGCCACAGGTGAGAGGGCACAGATGCGACCTGGAGGTTTGAGGGATGACTATATCATGGGCAGCTTATGCACTGAGAAAGAAGAGGGCTGATGAGCCCGGGCAGAGGCACAGGTGAATTGAGCCTGCAATTTTAATGATCTGATCTTGCAGTTGGTGTCTTTTAAAAAATTTTTCCTAGCAATGCTCCAAGGCCCAGAAACCGGAGTAGAGGGAAATTGGGATGAGTTGCCAACATGCCACTGGGATTTTCCCCAGAACAGGATTTCGAAATAACTTTTGCCGCCCCTCCTTCATGCAACCCACTTCATTAGAACTGATGGGTGAGACTGCCAGGGCTGACGGCTCCCTGTCTCCTGGCTCTGGACTCCGCAGTTTTGGAAACTGTCAGCCTCAGAAGCCATCAGCATAGGCACCTGGTTCCTTGGAATGATGACTGGGAAGTATCCCAACCTGAAATATTTCCCACAGTCTCTTAAACCCCCATCAGAGCCTCATCGTTTAGGTCTGGGAGGCAGCTTTGCCTGGCTTCCCACCTGCTCTTTCTAAGATCTAGAAAGCTCCTCTCCCCTCTCTAATCCATCTGACCAAGTCCTACTTTTCCTTTATAGACTAGTTTCATGTCATTCCTTAAGGAAGCCATTTTGAATATTCTTCACAGCACTATCACATCTGTAATTATACATCTGTGTACAAAATGAAAGTTTTTTCTATTTTAGAGAGAGAAAGAAAATGAACAGGGAAAGAAGGGCAGAGAGAGAGAGAGAGCAGGAGAGAGAAAGAGATTCCCAAGCAGGCTCTGTGTTATCACGTGTGGAGCCTGATGTGGGGCACAATCCCACGACCCTGGGATCATGATCTGAGCCAAAATCAAGAGTGAGTTTGGCTGAGCCACCCAGGTGCCCCAACATGAATAAAATTTTAAATTTTGCCTGATTAGTAAAATAAGAACCATATATATTTGATCACTAATGAATCATCAATATAGAATAAAGTACTTTGTAATAAATATTGAATATACAAATGAATGAATGAAAATATAGATACCCTCAGAGAAGTAATACTTTACTTTTATGTTTGTTCATTTTTGTGAGAGAGAGAGAGAGAACAAGTGGGGGAGGGACAGAAAGAGAGGGAGATACAGAATCCGAAGCAGGCTCCAGGCTCTGAGCTGTCAGCGCAGAGCCCCATGCAGGGCCCAAACCCACGAACCATGAGATTATGACCTGAGCTGAAGTTGGACACTTAAACGACTGAGCCACTCAGGTGCACCAAGAAGTAATACTTTAAAGGAGTGGTTCTCAAAGAGTGGTCCCTAGAATAGCAATATCTGCATCATCTAAGAATTTATTGGAATGTAAATTGTCAGGCACTGCCCTAGACCTACAAAATGGGGGTTGAGCCCAGCCATCAATTCCTTAACAAACTCTCCAGATGATTTTGACATGTGCTAATGTTTAAGAACCACACCTTAAAGTTAAGTCTTCACCAGTTTCTTGGGGGGTAGGGATTGGTTTATGGAGTGAAACAGACTCAAATGACAACAGAAATAATGAAAGTTACATAAATGAGTGCCACAGAGGGAACAGGTATAAAACAATAAGGAGTGGTGGGGACCATAGCAAAATAGAGAGTTCCACCTAAAGAGAGGAGCTCCTAGAGACATTACCAGCATGGTCGAGTAGGAGACCCCACCCGTGTTCTCCCAACAAGGAGCAACAGTTAGCTATCCATGAACAAAAATAGCTCTGGGAAGTTCGGTGGTCTGCTTAAGGAGCTTCAACAACACAGTGGAGGGGAAAAAACGAACATAACCACATAAAAGGAGTAAAAATGATTTCATTTTCCCTGCCCATGCCCATCCTCTCGGCTGACATAGCTCAGCCAAGGGGGAACTTCTTTCACCAGGAAAAGAAACGTGGGGTGAGCAACCACTTCCCCAGCATTTGAAACACTGCAAGAAAGGACCCACTTTAGTCTCAACTCATCCAGAGATTGGCATAGCTGAGACATCTAGAAAAGGCTGGGGGCAAAGAAGCAGGGCAGGGGCTACCCATGTCGACCACTTGGTGGGAGTGACCACAGTTCCCCAGCAGCCTTCAGTGCCGAGATTCTCAACAGCACTCATGGATGCTGTGGATTCTTACAGCTTTCCTCACTGAGGATCCCATCACAGAGCCCAGCAGACTGCTCTGCGGAGGATCCCAGCAGCTTCTGCTGCTGAGGAAACCAAGCCAACACAACTGCGGCAGACCCCTTGCAGCTTTCACCGCTCGAGGCCCCATCGCTTTTTGTGTTTGCAGACTCCAGCGGCCCGAGTTCCTCCTTGCTCTCCACCCTGACCAGAGCCTCCCCGGCCAACACCACTCTGGACAGTCGGCCACCTCACTCACAGCTAGCCACAGTTCCCGCAGCTGTGTGTGCACAATGCCAGCTCAGGACTGTGCATCTGCTCTGGTGCCCAGAGCCAGCCCGAACTCCTGTCACCAGCCTATATGGCCAGTTTCCTGCAGCTAAACCCTGAAGCCTCCCATCTGTAATGCACCAGCCCCAGCTCCCGTCACCGGCCCCCATCGCTGTGCCTGCACCTGTGATTGGTCCTTGCAGCCACATCAGTACACAACAGCCTAGGGCCCTGCTGCATCTGCACTTGGCTTCAGCCCCCACCACTGGCCATTGTCCTTGCCACTGTGCATGTGCCTGCTGCCACCCTGCCACCACACAAGCACCTGCAGCCAGCTCCCGCCATTGATTATACGCACACCACCGGCCCTGGCCGGCGCCGCCACCACCGGCCCTGGTTCCAGGGCATGAAGCCTGGAGGTGCTTCTGGGAACTCCAACAGCTCTCGTATCCCTGCAGCTCTTGGCAACAAGATTGCAGTTATTGGTATCATGGATCCCCGCTGCCTGAGCCAACAATTCTCTAGGTCCCCCCAGATCCAGACCAACCACAGCCCAACACACTCGGTGCCCCATACCAGCAGACCTGAGGCCCCAGCATGCTCCAGCATGCCCCTATCCACAAATGAAGATCTTTCCTTACCAACATCAATTATAATATCTAGAAGAGGTGACTGCTTCTTCAAACGTGCACACTTCTGTGCGAGGCTACAGAGATCACAAAGAATCAGAAAAATGTGACACCACAAAGGAAAACAACTTCCAATAACCACTAAAATTGGAGATCCATGAACTACCCAGCAAAGAATTCAAACTAATTATTCTAAAGAAGCTCAGAAAGCTACAAGAGAACGTGGATAAATAATTTAACAAAATCAGGAAAACAATACAAGAACAAATGAGAAGTTCAACAAATAGAAAACATAAAAAAGAACCAAAGAGAAATTTTGGAGCTGAAGAATACAATGAGTGAACTTAAAAAATGCAATTGAGAGCTTCAGTAGGAAACTCAATGAAGCAGAAGAAAGAAACTGTGAGCTCAAAAACAGGGCCTTTGGAATTGAGATTATCCAGTCATTGGAGAAAAACAGAAAAAGAATGAAAAGGAGTGAAGAAAGCCTATATGACTTATAGGACATAAACAAGCAAAACAATGTTCTTATAGAAGTCCTATAAGAAGAAGAGAGAGAGAATGAGGCAGATAGCTTGCTTTTAAAAAAAAATGGCTAAGAACTTCCTAAATCTGAGGAAAGATGTCAACATCCAGGGACATGAAGCGCAAAGGTCTCCAAGCAGGTGAAACCCAAAGACTTCACTGAGATATATTAACACTGTCAAATATATATAAAAGAGAGAATTTGAAAGCAGCAAGAGAAAAGAAGCTCATCATCAAATAAAACAGAATCCCCCATAAGACTATTAGCAGATTTCCCAGCACATACCTGCAGACCAGCATCAGAACAGGTTTTTCTTGAGTGCACATGGAACATTTATGTTAAGACACAAAGCAACGTCTTACAAATTTAAACAGATTGAGGTGCGTGAGTGGCTCAGTCAGTTAAGCGTTTGACTCTTGATTTCGGCTCAAGTCATGATCTCACAGTTCCCCAGTCAGGGTCTGCTTGGGATTCTCAATCTCTCTCCCCTTCTCTCTCTGACCCTCCCCTGCTCAAGCACGCGCACACACACACACACACACACACTCTCTCTCTCTCTCTCTCTCTCAAGATAAATAAATAAATAAACTTCTAGAAATAATAATGATAAATTTAAGCAGACTGATTGAAATCATATCACATATCTTTTCCCACCACAATGGTATGAAACTAGAAATCAATAACAGGAAAAAACATGGAAAATTCACAAATATGTGGAGACTGAACAACACATTTCTGAACAACCAGTGGGTCAAAGAAGATATCAGAGGCGATATTTAAAAATATCTTGAGGGGCACCTCAGTGGCTCCATTGGTTAAGCGTCCAACTTCAGCGTAGGTCATGATCTCATAATTCGTGAGTTTGAGCCTTGCGTCAGGCTCTGTGCTGACAGCTCTGAGTCTGGAGCCTGCTTCAGATTCTGGACTCTGTCTCCCTCTCTCTCTGCCCCTCCCCCACTTGTGCTCTCTCTCTCTCTCTCTCTCTCAAAAAAAAATAAACATTAAAAAATTTTTTAATAAATAAATAAAAATAAGATAAACAAATATGGAAAGACAACATACCAAAACTTAAAAGATACAGCAAAAGCAGTTCTAAGAGGGAAGTTTAGAGTGATAAATGATCACATTAAGAAAAAGGAAAGACCTCAAATAGACAACCTAACTTAACAACTTTAGGAAATAGAAAAATAAGAACAATCTAAGCCCAAAAGTTAGTAGAAGGAAGGAAATAACAAAAATCAGAAATAAATGAAATAGAAATTAGAAAGAAAATAGAAAAACATCAACAAAACTAAGAGTTGGGTTTTGAAAACATAAATAGAACTGATAAACTTTTAGCTAGACTGAAAAAACGAGCAGATTCAAAATCAAATAGAATAGAAGACACTACACAACTGATACCGCAGAAATACCAAGGATTAGGAGTCACTACTATGAAAAATTAAATACTAACATATTGGATAACCTTAAAGAAATAGATAAATTCCTAGAAACCTACAAGTTGCCAGGACTGAATCATGAGGAAATACATATTTTGACTATACACCAATGTAAAAAGATTGAACTGGTAATCAAAAATCTCCCAACGAAAAAAAAGTTCAGGCCAGATGGCTTCACGGGGAATTCTATCAAACATTTAAGGAAAAATTAATATTAATCCTTTTCAAATTCTTCCAAAAGATGTAAGAGGAGGGAACGCTTCCAAACTCATTTTACAAGGTCAACCTTACCCTGACACAAAAGTCAGAGAAGGATACTGCAAGGAAAAACATGATAAGCCAGTATCCCTGATGAACATAGAGGCAAAAATACTCAGCAAAATGCCAGCAAACTGAATTCAACTGCACACTAAAAAGGATCTCATACTATAATGGACGGGGATTTATCCTTGAGATGAAAGATGGTTCAACATATGTGTATCAGTAAATAGGATATGCCACCTTAATAGAATAAAAGATAAAATTCATATGATTATTTCAATAGATGCAGTAAAAGCATCTAGCAAAATACAACATTCTTTCCTGATAAAAATTCTCAACAAAGTGGGTATAGTAGAACAGACTTCAAATAATTATGATCATTATGACAGGCCAACAACTAATACCCTACTCAATGGTGAAATGCTAAAAGGTTTTCTTTCAACATCAGGAACAAAACAAGGTCCCCCTCCTATTCAACATTGTATGAGAAGTCCTAGTCAGAGCAATTAGGGCAAAATCAAAAATAAAAGTTATCCTAATCAGAAAGGAATATGTAAAACTGTTCCTTTGCAGATGACACAAACTTCTATATAGCATCCTCTAAGGATTCTACAGAAAAGCGTGCTAAAACATGTTAACAAACATAACATTTATTATTCATAAATAGTAAATAAACAAAACTGTCAATAAATGAATTCCATAAAGCTGCAAGATACAAAATCAACATACAAATATCATTTATATCTTTATACGCTAGCAGTGAAACATCCAAAAAAATCATTTTAAAAATATCCAAAAAATGTGTTTTAAAAAATTCCATATATGATAGCATCAAAAACAATAAAATACTTAGGAATAAATTTAACCAAGGAAAAGAAAATCTGTACATTTAAAACTATAAAACACTGATGAAAGAAACTGAAGGTGATGCAAGTAAATGGAAAAAGAACCCTTGTTTATGGGTTAGAAGAACTAATATTGTTGAAATGCCCATGCTGCCCAAAGTGAACTATGTACAGTGGCATTTTCCACAGAAATAAACAATCCTAAAATCCATATGGAAGAACAAAAGACCCCACATATCCAAAGCAGTTTTGAAAAAGAAGAACAAAGCTGGAGTCATTACACTTCCTGATTTCAAACTAATTACAAAGCTGTAGTAATCATAACAATACAGGACTGGCATAAAAGCAGACACACAAATCAATAGAACAAAATAGAGAGCCTAGAAATAAACCCAAGCATACATGGTTGACTAATTTTCAACAAAGGCACCAAAAACATATAACGAGGAAAGGATAATGTCTTCAATAAATGTCCAGTTGGGAAAACCGGACAGTTACATGCAAAGGAATGAAATTGGACCACTGTGTTATACCATGCACAAAAATCAGCTGAAAATGGATTACAGACTGAAACATAACGTCTGAAATAAATCTCATAAAAGAAAACAGGGGGAAAATTCCTTGACATGAAACTTGCGATGATTTTTTTTGGAAGTGATACCAAAAGCACAAGCCGCAAAAGCAAAAGCAAAGTGGGACTACATCAAATGAAATAGTTTCTGCTCAGCAAAGGAAACAATGAACAAATGAAAAGGAAGCCTATGGAATGAGAGAAAGTTTTGCAAAGCCTATATCTGACAAGGGGTTAATATCCAAAGTACATAAATAACTTCTATGCCTTGGCATCACAAAAGCAAATAACCAGATTAAAAAATAGGCAAAGGGCTTGAATATACATTTACCCAAGGACTTATAAATGGTCAACCAGTTTATAAGAAGTCACTTAACATCACCAATCATGAGGGAAATACATATAAAAATCACGGTGAGCTTTCATATCACACCTTTTAGGATAGCTATTATCCAAAAATTGAAAGGCTGTGCTCTCTGGGTGGAAATGTAAACTGATATAGCCATCATGGAAAAGATGACTGAAGTTTCTCAAAAATTAGAACTTGAATTATATGGTGTGATCGAGCAATCCCATTTCTGGGTATATATCAGAGAGAAATGAAATTATGATCTTGAAGAGATATCTGCACTCCCGTATTCATTTCAGTATTATTCCCAGAAACCAATATACGGAAATAACCTAAGAGTCCCTCAACAGATGAATAAAGAAAATATATGATAGACCCTTATTCAGTCTAAAAAAATATAAAGAAATTGTGTCATTTGCAACAAGTAGCTGAACATAGAGGATAGGTTCTAAGTGAAATAAGCCAGACACAGAAAGGCAAACATAGCATGGTCTCAATCTTTAAAAAAAAAAAATGTTGAACTCCTAGTAACAGAGGTAAAATAGGAAAACTGGTGATATTGATCAAAGAGTACAAGCTTTATTTATTTTTTTAACAATTCTTGCTGTTTTTCTTTTCCTTTTTTTAATTAATTGATTTACTTTTGCTTAATTTACATCCAAGTTAGTTAGCATATAGTGCAACAATGATTTCAGGAGTCGACTCCTTAATGCCCCTTTCCCATTTAGTCCCTCCCCCGTCCATCAGGCCCTCCTCCAACCTGTCATTTGTTCTCTATATTTAAGAGTCTCTTACGTTTTGTCCTGCTCCCTGTTTTTATATTATTTTTGCTTCCCTTCCCTTATGGTCATCTGTTTAGTACCTTAAATTCCTCATATGAATGAAGTCATATGATATTTGTCTTTCTCTGACTGACTAATTTCGCTTAGCATAATACCCTCTAGTTCCATCCATGTAGATGCAAATGGCAAGATTTTATCTTTTTGATTGCTGAGTAATACTCCATTGTATATATATACCACATCTTCTTTATCTGTTCATCCATCAATGGACATTTGGGCTCTTTCTATATTGGCTATTGTCGATAGTGCTGCTGTAAACATTGGGGTGCATGTGTCTCTTTGAAACAACATACCTGTATCCCTTGGATAAATACCAATTGCTGGGTCATAGGGTAGTTCTATTTTTAATTTTTTGAGGAACCTCCATACTGTTTTCCAGAGTAGCTGCACCAGGTTGTATTCCCACTAGCGGTGCAAAAGAGATCCTCTTTCTCTGCATCCTCACCAACATCTGTTGCTGCCTGCGTTGTTAATGTTAGCCATTCTGACAGGTGTGAAGTGATATCTCATTGCGGTTTTGATTTGTATTTTCCTGATGATGAGTGATGTTGAGCATTTGTTCATGTGTCTGTTAGCCATCTGGATGTCTTCTTTGGAAAAATATCTATTCATATCTTTTGCCCATTTCTTCACTGGATTATTCATTTCTGGGGTGTTGAGTTTGATAAATTCTCTGTAGATTTTGAATACTAACCCTTTATCTGATATGTCATTTGCAAATATCTTCTCTCATTCTGTCAGTTGCCTTTTAGTTTTGCTGATTGTTTCCTTCACTGTGCAGATGCTTTTTATCTTGATGAGGTCCCAATAGTTCATTTTTGCTTTTGTTTCCCTTGCCTCTGGAGACATGTTGAGTAAGTAGTTGCTGCAGCCGAGGTCAAAGAGGTTTTTGCCTCTTTTCTCCTCTAGGATTTTGATGGATTCCTGTCTTACATTTAGGTCCTCCATCCATTTTGCATTTATTTTTATGTATGGTGAACGAAAGTGGTCCAGGTTCATATTTCTGCAACTTGCAGTCCAGTTTTCCCAGCACAATTTGCTGAGGAAACTGTCTTTATTCCATTGTATATTCTCACCTACTTTGTCAAAGATTAGTTGGCCATACGTTTGTGGGTCCATTTCTGGATTCTCTATTCTGTTCCATTGATCTGAGTGTCTGTTTTTGTGCCAGCACCATACAGTACAAGCTTTCATTTAAAAGATGAATATGTTCTGGAGACCTAACGTGCAGCATAGCGTCTATAGATAACAATAATGTATACTTGAAATTTGCTACAACAGTAGATTTCAGGTGTTCTCACCACACACACAAGAGGTGACAATGAGAAATGAGGGATATGTTAATTAGCTCCATGTGGTAATTATTTCACAATGTGTACATGTATCAAAATATTGCATTGTATAAATTAAATATCTACAACTTTATCAGAGATAAATTTAAAAATTTTTATAAGAGAAGGGGGGTAACCTGTTCCTCTGCAGGCCAAATTTTTAACTTTTCCAAGAGATTCTGGTACTTGAATTTTGCTGTGACATTTACCAATTACTAACTGCATACAGGCCTCACATAATATACCCACCAGACAAAATGCAGGCTGTCAGCCGTGTTTGCTTAGGGCTCTTACAAGGCAACAAGATGCGTAGGGTTTACTCCCAGGGGCCCCAAGCAAGGATCAAAATAAGAGCTGAGAGAGTAACAATCTATATACTTGATTTTTTTTTTTTCTAGGACTGACCCTGTTTCTGAAACAAAAATAAGTATTTGGTTTTATCAGCTAGGTCAGTTTCATCTCAGTCTAGTAGTCAACTTGATATAAAAGCCTAACCAATACAGCACTTGGCTTTAAGAACTTCTTGGGGAATTGGATACAGAAACTTAACAAGAGGAAGGAGTATAATACACTTAGAACAAAATTATAGGTTTTTACTTTGAATATCACCTCAACCCCAAATTATGCTGAGAGGAGTTGAAATTGTGGTTTGAGGGATTGCATTTTGTAGGGTCTCGTTTCTTTTTTAGACCCTTCTTTTCCTTGAGTGGTTATGCGGTTGCCCAACCTTTATGGAAATAGCCACATCTGTAGCAACAACAAGAAAAATTACACAAAACAGAAGCAAAAATCAAACCAAAAACCAAAACGCACACGCTGCAAGTGCTTTCTTGCCACTGGAATTAGAAACACAACCAAAGCACCAGCAAACTTCATTTCAGCATCAGAAGCTGACAAATAAAGCATTTAATCAAAGAGAAGGTCCTGCCTGCGACGTAAAACACAAATCTCGGGAGTTCTTTATAGAGTTTGTTTCAGAGAAATGGTTTTAATTTCTTAAGAGGCTTTATAATGATAGCTTGTGTCTCCACATCAACTGGTAAAAGGACAACAAAAACTCCATGAAATTCTCTTAAAATCCACGCATAAAAAAACTAATGAGACAGCTAAGTTACCCATGGAAGGAGTTGAAAAGCAAAATTGGCAGGTTTTTAGTCAAAGAAATGTTCCTGTCTCCCAAGTAAACAAAGACTAGTGAGGGACTAAAAGGAAGAAAAAGAACATCCTGTTCTTCTGGAAACTAGTCTGTGAGGAATTCTTGGGAATGAGGAGCTGCAGAAACCTCTAGGTAAAATGAGACTATAAGCATTGGGCCTGAGGAAAAATGGATCCCCTGGAAAAGGAACATACCCCACCCTGTTCCAGGCAATCAGACAGAAGTCCCCAGGAGAGTGAAGGCAGGGACTGAGTTCCATCAGGTGCCCAAGTCTTGAGGACTCTATTCAAGGAAAACCTTATACTTGCTAGAACTCTGCCAGAATGCAGGGTGAGCATGACATGTGATGAGGTGGCCTACTGTTAACTGTGCTGGGATTTTGGTGCCAAATAATTAGACAATCAGCTTTTTTTTCTTATTTTGCTTTTAGAAAAAAAATCACATTTTTTAGAGATTACAAAAATAATATGTGTAAATGCTAAAACATAAGAAAATACAGAAAAGCACCAAGAAGAAAATTAAAACCATCTACCATACTACTACATAGGGATAGCAACTTTTAATATTTTATACACATCTTTCAGTGTTTATATAGCTTTATTATATGGATAAATAAGTATAAAGATATGGAAAAGTGTGTAGATTTGGGGATCAAGCTACATAATCTATTTAGTAACTGGCTTTATCAGAATACATTTTATATAGCACGTAAAATATCTTCGTATTTTAAACATTGTGTTAAACCATTAAATTTTTTTTAAATATTTTTAAAAATATTTTTATTTATTTCTAGGAGAGAGAGAGAGACAGCGTGAGCAGGGGAGGGTCAGAGAGAGAGGGAGACACAGACTCTGAAATAGGCTCCAGGCTCCAAGCTGGCAGTCAGCACAGAGCCCGACGCAGGGCTCGAACCCACGAACCGTGAGATCATGACCTAAGCGAAAGTCGGACGCTTAACCGACTAAGCCACCCAGGCGCCCCAAACCATTAAATATTTTTATTCAATCTGATTTTAGTGCTTTTATGCTATTACATATTTAGGGGATGAATAATTTATTTATTCAACCCTACTTTTAATTTTTTTTACTTTTTTTTTCTTTTATAGTTTATTGTCAAGTTGGTTTCCATATAACACCCAGTGCTCATCCCAAGTGCCCTCCTTTATGCCCATCACCCCCCTACCCTCTCCCCCATGCCCATCAACCCTCAGTTTGTTCTCAATATTCAAAAGTCTCTCATGGTTTGCTACCCTCCCTCTCCTTAACTATTTTTTCCCCTTCCACTCCCCCATGGTTCTCTGTTAAGTTTCTCCTGTTCCACATATGAGTGAAAACATATGGTATCTGTCCTCCTCTGCCTGACTTATTTCACTTAGCGTAACACCCTCAAGTTCTATCCATGTTGCTACAAATGGCCAGATTTCATTGTTTCTCATTGCCATGTAGTATTCCATTGCGTTTAGAAATCACATCTTCTTGATCCATTCATCAGTTGATGGACATTTAGGCTCTTTCCATGATTTGGCTATTGTTGAAAGTGCTGCTATGAACATTGGGGTACATGTGCCCCTATGTATCAGCACTTCTGTATCCCTTGTCAACCCTACTTTTTAAAAGACACAACAAGGGGGCGCCTGAGTGGCTCTGTCAGTTAAGTCAACAACTTCAGCTCAGGTCATGATTTCACTGTTCATGAGTTCGAGTGCCAATTAGGGCTCAGTGTTGACAGCTCAGAGCCTGGAGTCTGCTTAGGATTCTGTGTCTCCCTCTCTTTCTGCTCCTCCCCCACTTGTATCTTCGTCTCTGTCTCTCTCTCAAAAATAAACATTTTAAAAAATAATAGAAAGATATATAGATAAATAAATAAAAGACAACAAGGATATGAATTGAGAATTTACAGAAAAATTTAAATTAAGCATATGAAAAGATACTCAACCTCACTCATAATAAAAGAAGCACTTAGAGCCACAATTTGCAATACTGCTTCCACCTCTTATCAGTTGTAGGAGCATGTACAAGTTACTTAACTCCAGTGTGCCTCAGTTTTCATATCAATAAGTTGGGAACAGTAGAAGAACCTACCTCTTAGGGAAGTTGTGAGTATTAAGTATGTTGGTATTTGTAAAATGCTTATAACAATGCCTGGCACATACTAAGAGCCATATAAATGCCATGAAAATGAAATAAATGCAAACTTAAATTATGGTCATATGTCATTGTTTTGCCTATCAAATATGCAAAGGTTAAATAATTTGATAGTGCATTGTGTTGATGAGGGTATGAAGGAATACGCATTCTCATACATTGCTAAACTCTGTGGAAGACAATTTGGCCAGCTGCATCAAACTTGTTGGTTTACAAGTCTTGTGAACTAGCAATCTTACCTCTAGGAATGTATTGTATATATACACTCAAATGTGAGTGGAGAAACACAAATACAAGGTTATTCATTACAGCAGTGTTTGTAATAACAAGTGATTGGAAGCAACTCTAGGTATTTACCAATAGGGAATGGATTAAATAAATTGTTATATATCCACATGAAATGTTGCCTTAAGAAAAGAGCAATTTCCTTTAAAACCTGGCATGGATGAAAGCCAACATATTTTAAGTGAAAGGAGCAAAGGCTGAACAGCATGTAGAGTATGCTACCAATTGTGTGAAACGGAGGAAAATAATCTCTATTTGTGTTTGCTTCAATATTATGAAACATCTCTGGAAAGATACAAAAGCAAGTGATTAACATTGGTTCCCTCTGCAGGAGATAACTTTGTGCCTGGCGAACATGAGACTATCTTTCTACGTATCGTTACAGGTCTGTAATGGATGCTGTGATGTGCTACCAGATTCCTCTTTGTGTCTGAGACTCTCATGTCCCCATCTGCCTAAAGTATCTGGTTCTCACTTGAGTCCCTCGCTGGAAATTGCCCTCAGCTGGCCAGAATAGCCTGCTTTAATGAAACTGATGAGGATAGGGAGTTATAAACACTGGCCCCCTTGCCGCAAGGAAGGACAAATCTAAAGCAAAATCTCGGCTCAAAGACGCCTCATGGGTCATGGAATTGTTTTCAGCTGAGCTGATCTGCTATTAGCTGAGAACACTGTTATCTGCATTAGTGTTCCACTTTTCCCTCTGCCCAACCTGCTTTCCTTCATTCTCCTACTGATGTAGCCAACTAGGGCTCTCCCCTATAAACTTGCTTTCTTAAATCTCCATCTAAGAGTCTGTTTCTTGGGGCGTCTGGGTGGTTCAGTCAGTTGAGCATCTGACTTTTGGTTTTGGTTGGGATCATGATCTCACTCCACACTGGGCTCTGCACTGACAGTTCAGAGTCTGCTTGGGATGCTCTCTCTGCCCTTCCCTTGTGCTCACTCTCTCTCTCTCTCTCTCTCAAAATAAATGGGTAAACTTTAAAAAGAAAAAGAGTCTGTTTTTTCCACAGAACCCAACCCAGACACTGCTCTTTTGAAATTTTTGAATTGTAATATTTTTGGCCACTTATATAAATGGATTAATAAATAACCAAATAAATTTTAAATTTAAAAAATGTAAAGTTCCCCCCTATTATAACTGATAATAGCTCTGACCCTCTTTAGTATGACAATAAAAATCTCCATTTTATAATTGGCCTTCAAACTTTATTCGTATCTTTTTATGTTAAGAGATTGTTATTTTTTTGGCAACACATCTTTCCAATAGCAACGTTTGGAACACTATGTTCAAGAGCTGTGCTGGGTACCATGGGGGTGGACTGGGAGATATAAAATTGGATCGTTGCCCTCAAGGCAGTTGAAAGGACAGGATTTGGTACAATTGAAAAAGAAATAGGCCCTAGAGTCACAATCCCTGGGTAATATCTCTGTTTGGATTCATGTTAGCAGCATCTTTAGCCAATTAACCTCTCAGACACTCAATTGCCTTATCTATAAAATACAAATAAAATACCTAACTCTCAAGATTATTGTTAAAATATGGTGGCTTTAGAACACCTAATATAGTGCCTAGACTCTAACAGCTGCTCAATGTGTTTACACACATATATATAGTTGGGGAGGAAATACATATCAAATGAAAATATAGGCAAGAAATGCTAAGTGCTAAATTGATGGCATAGATGATCATTACTATAGAATTCAGACAAAGAGGATCATTGCTAGGGGATGTGGTCATAAGATATTGATTGAAGAAATGAGAACTGAAGCTAGATCCTGTAAGGTAAGTAGTCTGAGGAGAAGAATGCGTGTGTCACCCAGGGAGGGAGAGCAATGGCGTAGACACAAGAGTGGGCTGAAAATGTTTGGATATAGGCAAAAGCCCACCTGGAATAGAGGACAAAGAGCTGGAAAGATAAATTGTGGTCCGATTAGAGAGGGTGTTAAATGCCAGGCTAATGAGTTTGGGTTTTGCTCATAGGAAGCTCCTTCAGATTTACGAGCAGGGTAATATCGTGATGGAAGTAATGTTTTAGACTGATGACATTTTGGCAGCTAGCCATATAGATTGGGGTCAGCAAGAGAGGCAAGAAGGTCAGAGACTGACTTAAGCTGTAGGCCAAGCATTAGCTAATAAGGGCAGCTACTATGGTGCTGGGTGTGGAGAGAATGGGATAGGGAAGAAGGTTGTGAAAATCATGAAGGAACTGGAAAAATCTAGTTTAATTAGATAATTCTGAATGGTGACAATGAGGGAGTCTTGAAGATTGACATCCACACTTTAACTAGATTACTGGACAGGTAAATAGTACCTTGAACTAAAGCAGAGAGGAAGGACAGAGGAGAATATTCTATCAACCTGAGGAAAATATGACTTCATGTGTATTAACTCATACTGAATTTGAAGTGAAGGTGAGGTAATCTAGCAGAAAAGTCCACTGTGCAGTGGGAAATTCAAGCCTGGAGCCAGGATAGACAGTGGGGCAGGAACTAGAGAACTAAGATCATTGGCAGATGATACAATCGAAGGCAGGAGGTGAGAGACTGTCTATCGAGAGAGGCGATGTCTCAATGACTGAAACTTGGGCCATGCTCATATTTATTAAGAAAGGAGCTGGCAAAGAAGACAGAAAGGTCAGAGAGAATGGATAAGAACCACAGTCGTATGGCGCTTTGGAGCCAAAGGAGAGGTAATGATGAGAAGGAAGAGGGTACCAAGGATCAACCCTATTAGATACTTTGGAAAGGTCGATGAGTATGAGAAATTGATAATGTCGGTGGACTCAGATCTTTTGAGGCTAACCACTTCCTGCATCTGGGTTCAGAATGCTAGGAGGCCTGACTGCTGAAAAGAGAGAAACACAGTATAAGACAGTGGTGTGAACTATGGGCGCTGAGACCAGATGCCCTGGACT
The DNA here is from genome assembly GCF_008692635.1 of Crocuta crocuta. NCBI lineage: Eukaryota > Metazoa > Chordata > Mammalia > Carnivora > Hyaenidae > Crocuta > Crocuta crocuta. The sequence continues at coordinate 2,384,638 of NW_027551572.1, forward strand.
TCAAGCCTATTTCTGCTACAGGTTTAAAATGTGATCTTGTGAAAGCTGCTAAACTCTTTTCTTCCTCCATTTCCCCATCTTTAAAATGGCGATAATTATGGTAATAATAATAGCTACCTCATGGGATTTTTGTGAGACTAAAAGACAGTGTATGTAAATTGCTCAACTCCAGGGAGGCACAGAGTAGGCACTCAGATGTTATTTATAATTTCTTGTTATTAGTGTGGCTATTACTGGAGGTAGACACTGGGTGGTATTTGGCCAAGGGTCTTGGTAGGAAAAAGCAAAAGTAAACTAGCAGAATAGCTTAGGAAACCTTTCAGGCACAGGTGTGTGCATATCTGCAGGCAACTGAAGAAGAGAGCCAAGGCAGAAGTTGAAATGGAGGGTGCTGAGGGAAGAGGAAATGTAAAAGAGCAAAGTCACTAAGAAGAGGAGAGCATGGGTTTATGAATTCAGGTTGGCTAATTAGCCTGGCAAAGCAGACGCCATCTGAGATCATAAAAAAAGAGAAGAGGATTCATACAGAGATGGAATTTTGAAGAAACCAGAAGGCAAACAAGAGAACAGACGCCTGAGGACTTCCTTCCTCCCAGTAAAGAAAGCAGGTCATTGGTCAAAAGTGAGAAGACCTCAGTGGGACAGAGGTCTCCTTAAGTATTTGCAAGGTTTCATAACAAATTCTGTCTTCTTCAAGCTTAGAACTCCTTCAGACTCTTTTTTTTACCCCTTTGTGGCTCCAAATGGAAATTAAAGAACAAAAAAGAGTTAAAAGGTTAAAAAATTGTATAGGATTAACCTGGTGCTGCCCAGCGGGGTTGATAAGGGAGCTGACGGTGGGAACCGGCACCTAACCTACTAAGTCAGCTTGCCTCCTGTTTGGAGGCAAACCAAGGAAAATCAACTGCAGCAGAGGCCACGGATCAATCAAGGACCTAAGTGAACCATACAGATACCTTTTATCTAATGGCTTGAACAATAAGCCAACAGCCTGGAAAGTCTGACTTCTGAAGGCCTCTTCCAGGTCCTTTCAGATCTGTAGTTTTAGAAAGCTTTTCCTTTTCACCTAGAATAACATTTGATCCTGGGTGGTCTTCCGGGTTTAACTTCGCTATGGAACTACAGATCATCAAAAGCAAATTGCTCTCTCAATTAAAGATTCATTTGCACCAAAGTTTGTATGTAGTGTGAACAGGCTGAATAAATCTGTTGGTTGGTCCTTTGTGTCCTAAATGGTTTTTGGCCAATTGGAAGGGAGGATACAGTCATTCTCAGAAATGGTGCTGATAGAGCCAAAATGCCATCCATATGTGCCTTCATCTGCCTTCTGAGTTCTCTCTATGCAACAATTTCTCTTGGAGCAACAGCTTCAAATGTTAACCCAAAAAGTATGGAGGGAAGAGTTTGTCCTGCAGGCTTCTTTGATCCCAAGGGAGTACGGGCATTTCAGATGTTTTAAACAAGCAGAGGGAAATATCTGATGAAGATAAAGTGCTACGTGCCATAGCTCGTTATTCTGAGCAGCTTTGAGGCTGCCAGACCATTAGACTTGCTTCTGTTTTTGCTATCAATATTGCTCTGGAGATGGCTTATTTGTAAAAGGAGCAGGATCTTGGATACACATTCATTTGTAAAAGATGCCACCACACACATTCTGCAGCTAATAACGTGTTCATGAACTTTACCTGTGACTAAATACATTTCATTTCTTACAGCTGAGCTTCAGTAATTGGTTTTTGCAGCCACAAACACATCCAGCAAGGAAAATATGAGAAGCCCAGCTCTCTCTCTCTGCTTTTTGAAATGGCTTTTTGCTGCAGATGGGAAAAGCCATCCCAGCTCTGTGTTGGCAGTTCCCAAGGTCAAACCTTAGAGAGCTGGCACCTGGGAACTCAAAGGCAAGGAGGAGCAGGTGGCTTTGGAAGAGGAAATGACCCTGAAGGTAGGCAGCGGTGGGGGGAGGGAAGAGGCAAATGACAGTGGAAGGGAGTTGGTGGTTAGGAGCGGGAAGACTAGAGTCCCTGCAGAAATGAGCTTCACATACACAGTTCACAGCAGCTGAGTGTGGTTTGTTTTCTGGGTCTAATGCAGTTGTGGAGGTCTCTTAAAATGCTCAATAAGCCCCCAAATCATAAAGTACAACCAATTCCAGATTAAACTACCACGGGGGCTGGAAAGTCATTACCACGTTATGTGGGATTTGGCTGTGAAAAGGAACTATGGGTTCATCCAGTGGATTGATTAGTTTATTCAGAAAAAAATAACACTAAATATGCAGCATTTGCTTTGGCCTTGAAATCACTGAATTATATACTTCAACAGTTTGGCTCATTGAGTCCCACATTGCCAAGAGAATTAGACTAGTTGATATAACTCTGATAGCTACACATAAACTTGATACTGAAATAAGCATCAGGATTCCAAAATATATCAAGGGGATATGCAGAATAGTCATATGTTTCCCTTCTGGGCTAGTTCTAGAGACAATTATGATGTAAGGAAATGCTTCTGAAATCCTCCCATCCCCTTCTCATCCCCTTCTCTCCTTTACCAGCCGAAACACTCAATGTCTCTGGTGTTTTCCTTTCTGTCTGAAATAACCCATTATCGGTATTATCACATCCTGATCCTTCCCAGTCTCTTTCTTCCCTGAAATTCACCTATTTTATTTTTTCATGTGTATTTATTTTGAGAGAGAGAAAGAGTGCATGTGCAAGCAAGCAGAGGAAGGGCAGAAAGAGAGAGAAAGAAAGAGAGAATCTTTTTTTTTTTTTTTTACAAATAGTTTATTGTCAAATTAGTTTCCACATAACACCCAGTGCTCATCCCCACAAGTGTCCTCCTCCNCTGGCGTGAGGTGGTATCTCAGTGTGGTTTTGATTTGTATTTCCCTGATGAGGAGGGATGCTGAGCATCGTTTCATGTGTCTGTTGGCCATCTGGATGTCCAGAAAGAGAGAATCTTAAGCAGACTCCACACTCAGCATGAAGCCTGGCACAGGGCTCTACTGCATGACCATGAGATCATGCCCTCAGCCAAAATTGAGTCAGACACCTAACCAAATGAGCCACCCAGGCACCCCTTAAACTCACCTTTTAAAAATCATTCCATCCTATACTAATAGCAACAGGCTGATGTAGAATTATTTTCCCAATACTATTTGCAGTTTTACAACTCTTTGGTTATGGTAGAATGTCATATACAGAAGCAAGACCAGGAAGGAGATTTGGGGGGAATAGGAGCATTATTCTCAGGACATCTTGAATCACACTATACAGGTGTTAACACCAATACCTTCCTTCATCAACCATAGGACCTACTATGTGTCAGGCCACTCTGCTCAGTGCACAGGCCCAAAGATGGGTGAGGCACGGTCCTTGTCTTAGCCTCATAATCTGATAGAAGAACAAGTATGTAAACAATCAATTACAATGCAATTTAGCGAGTTACGCTATGGTCAAGGTGCTATGAAAACCCTAGGAAGGCGATTCTGCATATTGCAGGAGAAAAAGATATCATATAGTTGGTAAGATTCAAGTTGATATTTTCAAAATAGGTAGAAAATTGGCCTGGTTGTAAAGGGCAGAAACTGGATGCAGCAAATAGGATCTCACAATCATTCTGGAAGGAAAACACATGGATGGCCCTTGACCAGCTGTGCCGAATTCAGCCCTATCTACTGATTAAACATGGAGAATCTACTACCCTGGCCATCCGTCAGCTCCCTGATGAAGAATGAGTTGAGGAGCTGGCCAGCTTCCTCTCAGAAGACAGGTAAGACTGTGAATGCACCAAGATGCTGGCCCCGGTGACAGATTGTTCTTTGAATGATGTATAATTAGAAACCCAGTAGCAACCTAGAACTGGGGACACTTCTCCCTGCTCTTCAGAGGTTTATAAATGAAAGCTTTTGGGTGGATTCAAAACCCCTAGCCCAGCACTCCAGACTCATCACTTTAGATTTGTTTTTTTTATTCCATTCTATCCTTGGCACATGGGACCCTGAGAATTTAGGCATGTGGTGTAAGGCACACTTCTCCGGTTCTTTTTGCTTGGGTATCAGGTACTGTGAATAGATACATACTATCAAGGCTTCTCTTTTGCTAATACTCTTGGAAACAGCTATTTTCCACAACTCAGGCTTGACCCCTTAGCCCCGTATTAAAGGTGGTAAAATGCTATGGTGTTGGGGAAGCTCGTCAAAAAGAAATGACCACAAGTTGACCTGTGAGCTGAAAGGGCTTCATCCCCTCCCCTGTCCTTGGAATATGCATTCTGCTAGTCTTTCCTGTTCCCAGAGTCTGCTATACCGTAGAGATAGTGATATATTGAAGACACCTGCATGGTATACATAACTTAATACAGTTAAGGCCTCTTAAAAAATTTCTAAGGGCGCCTGGGTGGCTTAGTCGGTTAAGCGTCCGACTTTCGCTTAGGTCATGATCTCGCGGTTCGTGGGTTCGAGCCCCGCGTCGGGCTCTGTGCTGACTGCCAGCTCAGAGCCCGGAGCCTGTTTCAGTCTGTGACTCCCTCTCTCTCTGACCCTCCCCTGCTCACGCTGTCTCTCTCCCTCCTAGAAATAAATAAAACACTTAAAAAAAAATTTCTAAGACTTAGCAGGTGGGTGTGGGGATCGATTCATCTTGCAGCTGCCCAAGATAAGCCTCCTATGTAAGTTTCCTTTGCTTATCAAAACTGCCACCTACCAACCTGAAATGACCTGCCTCCTTCTTCAGTTGCTCCCTGCGTTCTGTACATGGGGGCTCACTCCACATTATACCTGGGAAGCTCCCAACGGGACTGCCAGTTGCAAACCAACATACAGATTAAGGGTGCAGGCTTTTGAAGACAGATCACTTGGTTTAAATGCAAGCTTCTCCAGTTATTACACATATGACTTTGGCAAGCTATTAACATTCTGTGTCTGTTTCCTCATCAGTAACGTGGGGATGATATTACTATCTGTCTTAAATTGTTATAAGAATTAAACAACCTAATGAATCTAAAACACATAAATGTATACCTGGCACATTTATAAACTATACATGTTAGCTATCGTTATTCTTCCTATCGCTGGACACACAATCTTTCCTGTATTTCCTTCCAGATTTCAGGAAGAAGGTAGCTCGGATAAGTTCCAAGAACCATCAAGGATATCCTGGACACAGGTAAGGACCACCACCAGGGGCGGTGACCCCCTTGTTCCCTTCCCAGGACTGGGAGGCAGAATCTTTTGGTGGCCTTATAATGCAGACAGCCTGAAGGGAGAAACTCTTTTTCCTCTGTCACCTGCCAACAGGTGAAATGTGGCGAAATGTGCCCTCTGTTTTAGATTTGCTCAACATGGGGAGATGGGTTGGAGTAGGGGGTCATTAGGCTCTAAAGAAAGAAATTAGGTCTAGCTTTAGGCAGTCTTGGAAGAGACTTAAAAGGACCCTCAATGTTCCCGCATGATCCAGACAAGCCTGAAAACAAGCCATAATAAGGAATAGTCTATGTGCAATTGGGTGGGCTGTGCTCTGTTCCATGGTTTTCTGTAACTATTACAATGTAGGTAACAGAGATTCAGACATTAATAATTTTAATGCATTCTGTTCCTTCTACCCTCCTCTGTGGACTAATCCAGACTGTTCATTAATTCTAGAATCTTATGGTAGCCTACCATAGACTACCTGGCTCTCCTCTTGCTAGCCTCTCTCCTTTCCAGTCCACTTTCCCTCAGACTGATCTCCCTGAGCACTGCCCTGGTCACTTTCCTACCACAAAACTTCCAGTGGCTCATTTGCCTGCCGGCACCAGCAAGTGTCAAAACGGCCCTGGGCAAAGTGGGTCAAAGTAAAACAGACCCACTTTGGATATGAAATCCTGGAAATCTTTGTAAGCTCCATAAGGAGACACACTTCCTCCCATTTATCTTGAAAGTGAAGGCTTCCTAAGTCTACAACTTATTTCTCACATTTAGTTAACACTTGGTACAAGAAATATCGCTTTACTCCTAACTCTGTTTTAAGGAAAACAATGCGCCAGTCAAATGACTGCCTTAGTTAGCATGTTGGCTTGATAGCTGAAACAGAGATGGAAGCACAGAGGCTTAAAGTAGTAGATTTATTTATCACTTACACACAGGTGTATATTGGTAGGAGGTCTAGGGTATGTGGGCTTAGAGGGCTCTGTTCCATGTGGTCACATTGGGACACCAGTCTTCCATTTTGTCCTCAGCAGTGGGTCTCAGTGTCTGGTCCCAGGCCTCCTAAGGAGTGTCTGACATACTTTCAAGATTTTACAAGATCAAAATTATTGTTATGAGACTCTTAAGGCATTTTTGCCTTTTTCACTTTCATTTTCTCATGAGGATATAGTGAAGTATTCCACAGATTACGCGACATGTAATATCACAACAAATTAAATGCAAAAGCAGACATGAGAATCTGTCTTCTATTGTCAAACTTTAGAGAGAATTACAAAGATATGCAACAATGCAATACTTTTCACAAAAAAATTCAAACATCTCTCACCAAAAATGTTATTTACAGAAACATGTAATGGGTTCACTGTCTTTTAAATACTTATTTTTATTTTTAAATTTTTTAAATGCTTATTTATTTTTGAGAGAGAGAGAGAGAGCGACAGACAGACAGACAGAGCAGCATGATCAGGGGAGGGGCAGAGAGAAAGGGAGACCCAGAACCTGAAGCAGCCTCCAGCACAGAGCCCCATGTGGGGCTCGAACCCACGAACTGTGAGATCATGACCGGAGCAGAAGTTGGATGCTTAACTGACTGAGCCACCCAGACACCCCTTAAATATTTATTTCTAAACTATTCATTTCAAATATGACAAACATTAATACATATAACTCACTTAAATAAAAGCTCTTTGGAGTCCTCACTAATTTTCGAGAGTGTAAAGGAGTCCAGAAAGTATCGAGTTTGGGAACCACTGTCCTCAGTGACTGTCCTCATCTATAGTGTGAAGCCACCTCATACCAAGTGTGTGTTCCAGCCAGAGGGAAGGGGAACACAGGAAGTGGAGGGGAAGCAGCTTTCAGAAGGATGTCCCCCAGAACCTGCCCTCACTGTTGCTGCTCACATGTCCTCAACCAGAATAGCATTACATGGCTATGACCTGCAAAGATTGGAATGTTATAGCTGCAGCCAAGGAATAGCAGCTATTGCCAGCCTGCCCCAGCTATGAGTAGAGAAGCACAAAACAGATTCTGCCTGTCAGCCCTCAGAAGGCACCAACCCTGATGTCCCCTTCATCTACAACTTCTAGACTCCAAAACAGTGAGGAAATAGGTTTCTGTTGTTTAAGCTACCAGTTTGTGGTTTATGGTAGTCCTACCAAACTAATACCGAAACCGACTCACTCAACTAATGAAAATGACCATAGGTGACAGAATGAATTGGAGGAAAAAGATACCTTCGGTGTTAAAAAAAAAAAAATGTGTGTAATATCTACATATGTTGAACTGGCTTCTTTGATACCAAAAAGGCAGCTGAACATCATGAACATCATTCCACTACCAGTCATGTGTATTGTCACTTAGGTGCATTGCTTTGCCTTTTCTCTGGATCCCAGCCTAAGTATAAATGTAGGATTTAGAAGCTCCCCTAAAGTGCCTTTTACATGACAGCACCTAGGTGGCTCAGTCAGCTGAGTGTCCAACTTTGGCTCAAGTCATAATCTCAAGGTTTGTGAGTTTGAGCCCCATGTTGGGCCCTGCGCTGACAGCTCAGAGCCCGGAGCCTGCTTTGGATTCTGGTCTCCCTCTCTCTCTGCCCCTCCTCCACTCACACTCTGTCTTTCTCTCTTTCAAAAACAAACATTTTTTAAGTGCGATTTATATGTGATTAATTCTTTGTCAGAAATATAATGACTGACACATGCTAACATATTAACTGCTGCCTGACTATAAACATGGTATGCTAAATAGGCATAATTGAGCTTCCAAATGAAAAAAAAAATCAACTCTTTCCCCATATGAAAATGTGCCTAGTAAGATGTTTCTTTTTTTTTTTTTTTTGCTACTTTAGCACTATCATTTTGGAATCAATAACAGTCATTAACAAAGTATTTTCTTTGGGGTTGAACCTTGTGAAATTATAAGCCATGGTAAAAATGTTTACCATGTCGATATTTCACTGTGTATATCAAAACAGGAAGTTGCACACCTTAAAAATACACAATTTTTGTGCCACCTATACTTCACTAAGCTGGGCCAACTATACCTCACTAAGCTGGAAAAGAAGGAAAAATTTACCATGTAATCAGCTACCAACAAAAAGCAGGTTAAATGTAAACTGATGAGATACTACTGTTCAAGTTGGATCCATTCAATGGCCTGTCTAACAGGCGTGACTTTGGAATACTCATTACTAATAGGATGTATAGTTACATGCTGTGTAATTGAGATATTCCCTTTACTAATGCCTCAGATGGTTTAGCATTTATAGAAAGCCAGCAAGCCATTGCAATAATATGGAAGGAATAATATAGTGAAGACTGCCCCAGTAAAGAGCAGGCAGCTTGGCACAGTGGAAGAGCATGAGCCTGGGGGTAAAGTTAAAATTTGAGTCTAGGGCCGGGTCTGTCAGTACCAACCTATGTGAGATGGAGGCAATAAGCTTCACATCTCTGGGTCCAGCCAGCACTCTTCACATGTGAACAGACACGACTGGAATGTAGAGTTTCTCAAATTTATTACATCACTCAGAATGTACTCCTGAGTCTAAGCTTTCGGAGTATTACGACATGTCCATTATTTTTAAGAGCTAAGAAATGAGGAAATCCATACTCTACAGAGCTTGGTTTGACTATCATTGTGTTTGTCCATTGTTTTTTCTAGTCACAAATATTTCGTAGGTTGCAACTTGTTTAGTTTAACCCATAGTTTGCTTGGGAAAACTTGATAGCTGACTATGCAGAGAATCTATATTCTATCCAAGGTTCGCTCTGGTTCTGGGTTGGTAATTGTGATTGTGGACGAGAAAGCTGATGTCTACCTTCAGTTCCACTTATGTGGAATTCCAGCAAGACACCTGGAACAGATAAGCTAGTTAACAGTGGAGTATGTCCAGTCTAGAATTTTCCCTTTTCCTATTCTTGTAGTCAAAACTGAAAATCCTGACCTTTTATGTTCCTTTTAGTTAAGTGGAGAACATGGCTGGCTAGGTGTTCTCTATTTCCTAATGTTTTATATATTCATTTCCTTTTGAGCATTAAGGATTCCTGGTACTTACTTTGGTGTTATTATAAAAATACTGGCTATCCTTCGTAATCTAAGCAAAAGATAGATACATGTATTGACAAAGGTATACATAGATCTAATTCCAAGATACCATTGCAGGAATAAGATAGGAATGAATGAAGTTACCATTGGATTGTCAGAGACAAAATATTAATGTCTTCACTAAGAACAACATTTCATTATCCTCTGGTTAGTTTGACCATTTGATGGAGTTTAGAAACGTGCTATTTATGTGTTCGCTTATCAGAAAAATTAATATACTTGGAAATATGTATGCTTTATTTCTGGGTTGTGGGCTTTTGTGTTTTTCATTATAGATTGTTTTTTATGACTTGTTTTTAGTAGTAAAAAAGCATTGCGTAGCAGCTTATACCATGTAAGTAGTACCAAGAGAAGCATATGGAGTACAGAAATTCTTCAAGAAACAGTCAGATGGATCTAGGGCATTTTACGGGTCAAGAAAAAAATAAAGAGAAAACTTTACTCTCTGTTTTTTCTTTTGCTTATGTGTTGTTTTATAGGCTTTGTAATTCAACTTTCCTTCTGTGATACCCAATGGCATACGTACTTATGAAGTTCACCATAAAAGCTGAACGTACACTTAATTTTTAAAGACCTGGCTCCTCTCCGGAAGCCTTTCCAAATGATAGCACATTAGGGTTGTTACATCCTGTCCCTGTTCAATCAAAGGGAAGCATTTATCTTAGATATTCTCCCAATTTTTACCCAAATCATTCATTTCCACATCCCCGAAGGCATTTGGCAACAGAGAGATGTAATGTTCATTCACATTAACCCATTTTGAAAACACTTAAGGAGACCATGTGAAGTTGCCTAATCCCCATATCAGTGCTACCAACTAATGACAACTCATTGGGCTCTTCTTCAGAAGAGAAAAACATTTGGTTCATTTTGTGAAGGAAACAAACTGAGACCTTGCCTCATCTACTTTGTCTTTTCTTCCTTAAAGCTCACAGGGATGAATGGTGAGGGAGCTTTGCTAAATGAGAGTAGAAAGGCAGCTCTAGGAATGTACAAAAGAATTTCATTTCTAGGGGCTCCTGGGTGCTCAGTCAGTTAAGTGTCTGACTTCAGCTCAGATCATGACCTCATGGTTGTGAGTTCAAGCCCGTGCATCAGGCTCTCTGTGATGAAAGCTTTGAGCCTGAAGCCTGCTTCTGATTGTGTCTCCCTCTTTCTTTGTTCCTCACCTGCTAGTGCTCTCTTTCTCTCTCTCTCTCTTTCTCCCTCTCTCTCTAAAAAGGAAACATTAGAATTTTCATTCCTTGATGGGGAGGCTGAACAAACCGTCCTGACCATGAATAGCATCTCTTAGATGAAGAGTAAACATTTTTGTTTAAAAAAAATTTTTTTTTAATTTTTTAAAATTTATTTCTGAGAGAGAGAGAGAGAGAGAGAACAGGGGAGGGTCAGAGAGAGGGAGATACAGAATCTGAAGCAGGCTCCAGGCTCTGAATTAGCTGTCAACACAGAACCGGATGCGGGACTTGAACCCATAAATGGCGAGATCATGACCTGAGCTGAAGCCAGACGCTTAACTGACTGAGCCATCCAGGCACCCCATAAACATTTTTGTTTAAAAAAGGGGGCTGGGGCTCAGTCAGTTGAAGGTCTAACTCTTGATTTTTGGCTCAGGTCATGATTCCAGGGTTGCAGGATGGAACCCCGCATTGGACTCTGCTCTGCATGTGGAGTCTGCTTAAGATTTTCTCTCTCTGTCCCTTTGCCCTTTTCCCCTGCATATATGCTCTCACACTCTCTCTAAAATTTAAAAAAAAAAAATCATCTTCTTACTCTTCTGTTAGTAGGATATATACTCCAGTGAATTCAGGAATTTTATTATGAACAACTTTGTCCCCCACCAAACACACACCACCTTTTTTATTCATTCAACTTTTCCCCAGTTTTATTTAAAAATAATTGACCTCCAAGTGCAAGTTGTACAGCATAATGATTTACATATATTGTGTAATGATTACAGGAGTGTTTTTATTAGTATCATCTCCTATAGATACAATAAAAAGAAAAGAACAGAAATTTTCTCTTTGTGATGAGAACCCTTAGGATCTACTTTAACTTTCCTGTATATACTACAACGTCAGCTGTAGTCATCATGTTGTACATTACATCCCTAGTACTTATTTATCTTAAAACCAGAAGCCTGTAGCTTTTGACCACCTTCTTCCAGTTCTCCTTCCTCCCACCCCTAAAATTTTTCTAGGGGTTTGGTTCTTGAGGGCTTTTGTTACTTTTTGGTTTTTCAGATGCCAAACATGAGTGAGATCATATGGTATTTGTCTTTCTCTGTCTGACTTATTTTACTTTGCATAATGCCTTCAAGTTCCATCCATGTTGTTGCAAGTGGTAGGATTTCCTCCTTTATTATGGCTAATGTTCCATTGTGTGTGTGTGTGTGTGTGTGTGTGTGTAGTAATTGTACAAGAAATTGTATATATTCATCCACTGATGGACACTTAGGTTGTTTCCCTCTCTTGGCTATTATAAATAATGCTGCTATGAAAACAGAGTTGTAGATATTTTCTCAAGTTAATGTTTTCATTTCCTTTGGATATGTTTTCAGAAATAGAACTGCTGGATAATAGGGTAGTTTTATTTTTAATGTTTTGAGGAGCCTCCATACTGTGTCCCACAAGGACTCCTCCAATGTGCATTCCCACCAACAGTGCACACAAGTACCCTTTTTACACCTCCACACAAGTATTTATCTCTTGTCTTTTTTTTTTTTTAAGTTTATTCACTTATTTTGAGAAAGAAAGAGAGTAAGGCTGGGGGGTGGGGGCAAGGGACACAGAGAGAGAGAGAGAGGCAGAGAGAGAATCCCAAGCAGGTTCTGTGCTGTTAGCACAGATCTCAAAACTCACAAGATCGTGACCAGAGCAGAAACCAAGAGTTGGATGCTTACCTAACTGAACATTCAGGCGCCCCTTGTTATCTCGTCTTTTGATGATGGACATTCTTTTTTTTTTTTAATTTTTAAATGTTTTATTTATTTCTGAGAGAGAGAGAGAGAGAGAGCGAGCAGGGGAGGGTCAGAGAGAGAGGGAGACACAGAATCTGAAATAGGCTCCCAGCTCTGAGCTAGCTGTCAGCACAGAGCCTGATGTAGGGCTCAAACCCACAAACCATGAGATCATGACCTGAGCCGAAGTCGGACACTTAACCAACTGAGCCACCCAGGAGCCCCTTGATGATGGACATTCGAACAGGTGTAAGGTGATAGTTCATTGTGATTTTGATTTGTATTTCCCTAGTGACTAGTGAAGTTAAATATCTTTCCATGTACCTGTTGGGCATTCATATATCTTCTCTGGAAAAATGTCTTTTCAGGTCCTTTGTCCATCTTAAGCATTTATTTTATTATTTTTTTATTTATATTAATAATTTTTTAAGTTTTAAATGCCAGTTAGTTAATACAGTGTATATTAGTTTCAGGTGTAGAATTCAGTGATTCAATACTTACATACAACACCCAGTGCTCATCATGACAGGAGTACTCCTTAATCCCCATCACCTATTTTTTTTAATGTTTATTTAGTTTTGAGAGAGGGAGAGAGCAGAGAGGCTGGGGGAGCAAAAAGAGAGGGAGACAAAGGATCCAAAGCAGTTTCTGCACTGACAACAGAGAGCCCAGTGCAGAGTCTGAGTTCATGAACTGGGAGATCATAACTTGAGCTGAAGCTGGACACTTAACCAACTGAGCCACCCAGGCGCCCCTCCCCATCATCTGTGTCACCCAACCCCCCACCCACTTCCCTCTGGTAACCATCAGTGTGTTCTCTATAGTTAAGAGTGTGTTTCTTTTATATTCTTGTTTATTTTATAACTGGAAGTTTGTACTTCTTAATCCCCCTTCATCTAGGTTGTACATACCATCCTCCACCCTCCCACCTAGCAACTATCAGATTCTTCCTCTGTATTTATGAGTCTGTAACTGTTTGTTCATTTGTTTTTGTTTTTTAGATTGCACATATAAGCAAAATCACAGGATATTTGTCTTTCCCTGTCTGGCTTATGTCCCTTAGTATAATACTCTCTAGGGCCATCCACATTGTTGTAAAGGGTAAAATTTTATTATTTTCTATGGCTGAGTCCTATTCCATTGTGTGTATATATATATATATACACCACATCTTTTTTAATCCATTTCTCTATTGGTGGACAGTGGCTTTCATATCTTGGCTGTTATAAATAATGCTGCAATTAATATATGGTGGTGCATATACCTTTACAAATTAGCGGTTTAAATTTTTTTTTTCAGAAAAATACCCAGATGTAGAATTGCTGGATCATAGAGTATTTCCAGGTTTAACTTTTTGAGGAATCTCTGTACTGTTTTCCACAGTGGCTGCACCAATTACCAATTTACATACCCAATAGTGCACAAGGCTTCCCTTTCTCCACATCTTCATTAATACATATTTTTTGTCTTTTTTATATTAGCCATTTAAACAGTTGTGAGGTAAAAATAATTAGCCATTTAAAAGTTGTGAGTTGTGCTGTGGTTTTGATTTGCATTTCCCTACCAATTAGTGATAATGAGCATCTTATCATGTGTTTGTTGGCCATCTGTATGTCTTCTTTGGAAAAATGTTTATTCAGGCCCTCTACGTATTTTTTAATCAGATTATTTGGGTAGATTTTTTTTTCCTGTGGTGCTAAAGTGTATGAGTTCTTTATATATTTTGGATACTAACCCCTTACTGGATGTGTCATTTAAAATCTCTTCTCCCATATAGTCTCCCATCATATATTGCCTTTTTGTTTTCTTGATGGCTTCCTTTGCTTGCAAAGGTTTTACTTTGATGTAGTCCCAGTTGTTTATTTTTGCTTCTGTTACCTGAGGAGATAGATCCAAAAAAAATATTCCTAGACCAGTGTTCAAGAGTGTATTGTCCATGTTTTTCTTTAGGAGTTTTCTGATTTCAGGTCTCACATTTAGATCTTTAATATATTTTGAGCTTATTTTATGTATGGCCTAAGAAAGTGACCTAGTTTCATTCTTTTACATGTAACTGTCCAGTTATCCTAAAACCAGTTATTGGAAAGACTGTCTTTTCCCCATTTTATATTTGTGCTTCTTATGTCTAGATTAATTGACCATATAAGTCCGGGTTTATTTCTGGGCTATCTATTCTGTTCCATTGATCCATGTGTCTATTTTTGTACCACTACCATACTGTGTTGATTATTATAGTTTTGTAGTATACTTTGAAATATGGAGTTGTGATACATACAGTTTTTTCTTCTTTCTCAAGATTGCTTTATCTATTCAGTCTTCTGTAGCTCTGTACAAATTTTAAAATTATTTGTTCTAGTTCTGTGGAAAATGTCATTGGTATTTTGATAGAGTTTGTATTGAATCTGTACCTTGCTTTGGGTAGTCTGGACATCTTAACAATATTAATTCTTCCAATAGGAATAAATTTATTCCTATTATTTTATTCTTTTTGATGTAGATGTAAATAGAATTGTCTTTCTTAATTTCTATTTCTGTTAGTATGTTATTAGTTTATAGAAATGCAACAGATTTCTGTGTATTAACTTTGCATCCTGCAACTTTACTGAATTCATTTTTCAGTTGTGGAAGTTTTTTCAGTGGGAGGCTTCAGGATTTTCTATATATAGTGTCATGTCATGTGCAAATAGTGACGGTTTTATGTCTTCCCTACCAGTTTGAATGACTTTCATTCTTTTGTGTGTGTGTGTGTGTGTGTGTGTGTGTCTAATCACTGTGACTTCCAGTACTATGTTGAATAAAAATGGCAAGACTGTGCATCCTTATCTTGTTCCAGATCTTAGAGAATAAGGTTACAGCTTGTCATTATTGAGTATGATGTTATCTGTGGGTTTGTCATGAATGGCCTTTATTATGTTGAGGTATAGTCCCTTTATTCCCACTTTGCTGAGTTTTTATCATAAGTGGGAGCTGAATTCTGTCAAATGCTTTTTGTGCATCTACTGAGATGTTTATATGATTTTTGTCCTTTTTTTGTTAATGTGGTGTATCATGTTGATTGATTTGTGGATATTTAAATATTTAACCATCCTGACATCCCTGGAATAAATCCCACTTGATCATGGTGTATAATTTTTTAAATGTATTGTTGAATTTAGTTTGCTAATATTTTATTAAGCATCTTTACATCTACATTCATCAAGGATACTGGCCTGTAATTTCCCCTCCTTTTTGTAGTGTCTTTGTCTGGTTTTGGTATCAGGATTCTGCTGATCTGCTAGAATTTGGAAGAATTGTTTCCTTTTCAATTTTTTCCAATGGTTTGGGAAGGTTAGGTATTAATCCTTCTTTAAATGTTTGGTACAATTCACCTTTGAAGCGCCTAGCCCTGGACTATTGTTTGTTGAGAATTTTTTTTATTATTGACTCAATTCCATTGCTGGCAATGTCTGCTCAAATATTCTATTTCTTTATGCTTCAGTCTTGGAAAATGGTATGTTTTTAGGAATTTGTCCATTTCTTCTAGGTTGTCCAATTTGTTGTCATACAATTTTTCATAATGGTCTTATAATATTTTGTATTTTTGTGGTGTTAGTTGTAACTTCCCCTGTTTCTTTTCTGATTTTATTTGAGCTCCACCCCCACCTCCCTCCTATTCTTAATGTGGCTCTTACTTTATATCTTTAGCTGTAGAAGAGCTATTCTGCTAGTCTTTATGTTATTCTCAGAGTTGCTCTGTATATAATTATATAATTATAGCCTTGGTGTGTTCATACAAGGAGATGAGCTAAGGATCCTCCTACTCTGCCACTTTTATCTACCTTCCCTTTGCCTTTTTTTTTTTTTTTTTTTTTTTTTTTTTTTTTTTTTTTTGTTTTTTTTTTTTTTT